>NW_009951363.1:0-3520 GCF_000696875.1 Nestor notabilis | reverse complement strand
TAATATATGTTACTTCTTATTATTCAAAAATAAGTGGCTTTAAACTAGTTATCTTAAATCCGTAAGCCAAGGTGCTGCCTTTGGAAAGCCATGCTGGAAGGAACAATGAAGTGGCATTTGGATAATCTCCCACCAAAGACAACCCTACAATAGGACTATAATTTAAAAGTGCAGTAAGACCTATTATATTAAAATTCATTTCACATGGCAGAGTCCACTGTGACAAAGTGGCAGTCTGTCTGTACAGCAGCACACTTGCTTGCAAATGTTACCATCATACAGCTATAAAAACTATTGTATACAGACAACTCAGACACTTACCAAATGCTTGAAGTTTGCCAGAGTGGAAATCATTCAGGAGACTCAGAAGTCCCCTTTCCATTTCCTGGACGTCTGATACATCTGTGAGAAAAGAATGCTGGATTGGTGCTGCCTGTGCCCCTTTTGCTTCGCCTCCCGGAGGTTTGGCTTTCTCTTTTATTACACTGGAAAAAAATAAACAAACAAAAAAGATTACTTCCTGCTTTCGCTTTCCCTGAGAATCTGAATGTATGATAGGTGTACATCTAGGCTTTGAAATTGAAAATATGTAGTACATATTTCAATTAATCCTTTTCAGTTAAAAATATAGATCACCTGTTTGTCTCAAGACTACAGAACAACATCGCTATCTTGAGAGTTTGATACTGCAGAGTGAAGAATTCCAGCAACCTGCTTTCTTACTAATAGTGGGAAACATCAGAGCAGACCATGCACATTATGGCCATCTTAATACTCTAAAGAGGACCAATAGTGACACATGGTGCTTGGGACTTCATCTACATAAAACTCGCTCAAAAAAGGCATCTGCAAACTCTTTTCAAGCCAGAGGGGGAAACCCTCAGCAATCATATGCTCCTGTTCCCACAAACACCTATAGGCTGCAACCAGTGTGGAAAACAACTTGTTACAAACTCCAAAGGATTGTGACCTTGCCTCCAGATAAATTTTCCTATTTCTTATCCATATTGACATGTAATTGATATGGAAGCTAAACACAGTTACAGTGGGACAGACAGACTGCATCCTAACCTAATACGATTCAGGTAACAGGCTGTTTTCACCCCTGATTTGCCCATCTGTGTGTGCAAGTAGCCTTTCTCTCACATGGGCATGGCTGCTTCTGCAGCCTTACAATAAATCTGTTCAGAACCTGATTCAGTGACAAATTTTGAGACTAAAAGTTAAAATTTAGAATACTATGGGATAGTAAATAAAATCACAGGCTTAATAAAGCAGCTTAATTTAATCAGTGAAGATAATAGGGTTTACAGCATAGTAAGCCTCACCCTTCCCTAGAACGCTTCCATGCTCTGTAAGTCATATTTTTTCCTATGGGAAATAATCACTCTTTTTCCAGCCTAACAGTTTCTGTGATCTATAAACAATGGTCCAACAGTTATTGTATCTGGTTCAGCTCAGAGCTGTAAACTTAGGTTTAACTTTAGCTATTTCTAGTTCAATTTCAGACTCCAAGTAAGTTTTGTATGCCAGACAGGTCATTAATTTTTTCTTCCCCATCTGTATCTAAGGTTTAATACAATATATTACCGCTCCTGGAAAACTTACTTCATTAGAGCCTTGCAGATCAGGTGAAAATTAATTAAATACTCCTACTCTACTACTGTAACAGCAGTTCATCCTCACCTTGTTCTGCCCATTCCCGCTTGGAAAGCTCAAGGAATTATCTGTACTAGCACAGCTTGGTAAGCTTGACTTAACAATTGGGCAAGAACGTCCTTTTCCAAAACTTAAAGCAAAAACGACATTTTCTTCTCCAGCCAGTATTGTGGACTGCAAGAAATAAATTTCTAGTACATTCTATAATAGCATTGAGACTTAAGTTAACTGTGTAGTCAGCTGCAGAAACCAACGAATTTATAGCACAACACATTTTCCCTCAAAAATAACATACACTTTACATTGCAGAAATTCATTATTCATCAGGCCAACACTGGATCCTTCACACAGACTATCTGTGTGGAACGTTTTCTGAGAGGAAATATCTGTGCTAATGATGATAGTGCAGTATTTAATCTTCAGCTAATACAGGCCAACAAACTGAGCTGCCTCTCTCTAGCTAACATTACACTTTAAAATCCCTCTTCACTCATTTATCTACTGTATCTGCCATGGCCAAGAAATGTATTTTTTAACACGAAAGAAAATCAACATTCTCAAACTGAAATAGGTGTATCATTATTAACACACAAACTGTTCCAAAAAAGTACTTTTTGAAGAGGTGAAAGTCTCTCCCTGCACATGAGTGTGGCCTGGGAACTACTGCTGCCCCTGCTGATAGGTCCCCAAGCAAGAAACTCCAGGAAATTCCACTTCTAGCACATCCTGTTCAATTCACATCCTTCATTTCCTGCCCTACTCATCAGTTCCATCCTTGCAGTCATGTAGTATTTTATTTGTTCCTCACAGCTGCATATCTGAGGCTCTGCTATCTCCCACACGATGCTCACGTTTGCCCTACTTGATCACCCAGCTCAACTTTCACCAGCCCCATCAGGCTATCATCTTCACCTAAACTGCGTCAGTATGAGTCTATAGCATTGTGTAGTAACAGCTTACAAGAGGAGTGCTGAGCACCTTCCTTTTCCACAAAATAACCATTCTGTTGCATTAAACACAAATTGCTTTGCTAAAAAAGACAAAGTCATCAAAGTGTTTCACAAGTCTGAAGCTCTTTCTTTACATTCTGTCCCAGCCAGACTAAACACCTTGTCGGCTGCCTGAGCACTGGCAGGTTTCTGGCTCCCACTTCCACTGAGCTTGCAAGATGCTCCCAAGCTTACCGTTTTAACTTTGGTTTTTGTACCGCAGGCTGTGGTGCAGGATTTGAAAAGGCTGTGCTTTTACTGACCGGCACTGAGTTTTTCTTGGAGTTAGCAACCTGAGCAGGGTGACTGGTGGATGATTTGGGACTCCTCCTCTTGATTTTCCTTTCTTCCATTGCTTCCAGTTTACTGCATCTGGGCTAATTTCTTGTCCTTCAAAGGAAAGAAGAAAAAAACCAAACAAACATCAATTAAAACTAGCATTCACACTAAAAGCAAGGGGAAAAACAGGTCGCAGTGCACAGAAATACAGCTTTATAGTTTCTTAAAAGATGAGCAGTAACTCATTTCTTCAAACAAGAGAATCCGCTTTCAGAAGCTGCCCAGGCCTGCCTGATTAGCAGAGCGGGCAGGAATTCAAATCTTTGCTCTACCTTCAGCCGACAGGTACCTCAAAACGCTCTCAAACTTTCCATCCCATGGATTACTGCTAGAAAACACCGTGACTACTCAAGTCCACGGTAATCAACAGGAGAAACGACGGTGGCATGAGGATGCTGTGATCCACCCTTACCAAACAACCTCTGCGAAAGGGACAGGCAACAGCCTTATCACCACTCAGCTGATGCCGGGTTATCGCTGCTGTTACACACGCACGCGGGTGGGACGGGGGCTGCCCGGTAACACGCACGCTA
>NW_009951362.1:0-3552 GCF_000696875.1 Nestor notabilis | reverse complement strand
ACCATTCTATGATTGTATGATTCTATGTCATTGGTATTACTGCTTTTTCCTCTCTGATTCTTAAAGTCAGCCGCTGTGTTTGCAGCTTGCAGATCTTTCTTGTTCTCAGGAGTATTTGTATTCTAAAATATTGCTAGCATTGGCTGAATAATTGCAAATATGAGCTGTGTTAGTATTTCACAGGATCTAGTTCAATTTACTTTCTACATATAAGACAAAATGCACACTGGAACTTACTACAATAGTGCTTTCAGTAGCTAAGATACAAGTTTTTCACCTATGTTATATACTATTTCTTTAGTCTCTTTATTACCAATAAAGCCTGTTTTTTTCAAGTCCAGGACAGTTTTTTAACTGACCATTCCTGAGTTGTTTCTAGTGTGGTGCCTGCAGTGCCAAGACTGTACTCCTCAATGCTCCCTCCCATGCTTTTACATCTCAAGGCCTCTGCTATTGTGCCAGGTCTGTATTTCTGTACACTGCATCATGTTAGAGACATATATACCTCATTCCATAGTGAATACCTGCCTGTTACTGGTATCTATATAAAACCAACATTGTACCACACAAAGATAACAAAAGTAAAACAAAGTAGCCAGAGACACCTAATCAGTTAGAGAAATTGGTGTTACAGCTAAATCAAGTTGTACAAATTGAAGGCAGGTCAAGAAAGGTTTGGACAGAGCAAGCTTGGTGAGTCTCAGTCCTGACGCCCTGCAGACTCACTACAAGGCATCTGGGCAGTTATTTGCAATAGCTGTACAGAATTACAGGGCTACACAGTCACATTATATTCCAATATATATTCCAACTCCATGATATAAAAATATAACTAGGCAACCTCAAATTTTAAAAAGAATTTCAATTTCCTTTGTCCACAGTTCAAACTTCCTTATGGATGGATACCTTTCTGTATAAGACAGGTGAAAATCCCAACCGATTTTATAACAGGGATGTATTTTATGATGCAAACCTCTTCATATGACAAATTGCTTCAGATTGCCCCGTAAGTTTCTTTACCTGAAAGATGAAGAGCTCTCCTAAACCTTTATTGCTGAGTCTTCACGAGAATGATGTCTTGGTGGGGAATTAGTCATAAAAAAGTGTCTGTCTTAAAAAGGAAGGAGACAGATGTTTGCATTGAAGAACTGGTCAGCTATGAAATAGACTAATTTAGTCATACTGTTCCTCACACTTCTGAGATGTGGATGTTTTTGTGAACCCCATAAAGTCACAAGGATAATATTTGTGATGGAAGTACCCAGATGTAACTGTGTTAGAGGTACAGTAACTGTGGAGAAGGATTTTGTGGTAGTCTGACGTATACCTTATATTTGAAGTATACAGAGCACACCATTCCTGTGGTCCTTGAAGCGTTTGACAGTTCATCTGCTGATTTCACTCTGTTGTTTTTATCTGTACAGGCTTCTAGTTGATGGGGAATGCTATTAATTTTGCTCTGGGCCTGATGTTCTTTTTTCCCATACTTGGTCTTACCAAGAACAGAGATCCTTGAAGACAGTTCTTCATTAAATAAATAATATCTAAACCACTTACTTTAAAAAAATAAATTATTTTTATTATTTTGGTCCTAGTCTAGCCAGCTTTCATCTTTTTGATCTGTGAACCCATTCACTGGAATGGATCACTTTCTTACTCAGCAATTCACTAGGTAATTTGGAGGCAAGTGACAGCTCTAGTAAACAAGCCAAGATTATCTTTTTGTATATCATACAAAATGTGCCTAACTGGACTTTGGGAAAATACCATTTATTTTGTCCTTATTTTAACTTCCTTCATACTATTTAATTGTATTCATTTTATATTGAGAATGGGATTTTTGCCTTTCCAAGCTGCTTCTATTTCAGGGCATAGTTTTTCTTAATAACATCTCCAATTGTCACAAAGACAGGCAGGATGTGAAATACAGAATTTGTTAACTAATGGATGCTTTCTGATAAATATTTAATAATAATAAATCAATGAAGTCTGAGCTAATGTCACAGAGTTCATACTAGTTTTCTAATGGCTTACAACTGCCACAACCAGCTATTAGCTGACCTTCAGAAAAATGGGGAATGTATTCTATAAAATATTTATATCTGAAAATATTAGCCAGTTATAAAGGGTGGCTGATTGCCAGACCTGTGGTATTCACATGGCTTGAGTAAAGGCTGGGCTAATATTGCTGGAAGAAAGCATCTTGTCCAAGATGCTGTTTTGTACGCAAGTGGATGAAAGAGCATAGGCTGGGAGACTGTTCAGACTTCAGCATGGCCATTTGTGAGGTTATCTGCAGATGGGTGGATGGATGGATGTCCAATGTTCATTTGTTGAAGGGAGCTGAATATTATTGTCTTTATGCTTCCCAATGGCAGGTCGCTTCCTTTGAACTATGGACTCATGTTGTAGCAGAGCACTAACAGAAATGAGTGAGATTTGTTTTCAACTAATCTACCTGTTCATGTCATCAGATAAAGGCCTGATCTGGCAAGGTGCTTAGCACTTACATCTTTTCACTGCTTTCAACAGCTTGTCCCAGAAGACATTACCTTGCAGAAATCCACCTCTTGGCTCTTTGATGATTTTGTGACTACATCCTGGATCACCCAAGTTAATGGCAGCTTTGTTAGGTAGAAGCTTGGGATCTCAGTGCTGTTGGGCTGTTCTCCCCAAGTAAATCACATTTCTCACTTCTAGCATTCTTAATGCAGATATGTATTGTTCAGGCTCACTGATGCACATTGTTTCCTTTGCTGAGAGTCTAGGACAGAACATGTAATGGTTTTGTCTGAAGGAGCTGGCTTATGGCTATGATACAGTTGACATCACATTCTCTCTTCCTTTGATGCATCCATGAAAATGTATTAGCATATTTGCATTGTTCTTCTGCACACCATAAATTTTAATGGAGTAAAACTTGACTGTATCCCTCCTGCACATAAACTTAGAAAAATAGTGTAACTATTAAGAAATTAAAGGAAAAAGAAATCATTTACTTTTTTTTTATCCTTTTACTACCAAAACTAGATATTTTTCAGACGACTTCGCCTCTCCTCCAGCTGCCTAGTACACCAACATCCTTTTCAAAACTGGTTATGAAACATATTAGAAATCTTTCTTTTTCTCATTATTAACCAGTGTGATAACATTGAAGTTATTCACCAACACAGAAAAGGTAAAAGAAAGACGCCTAAAGCTGTAATTCTCAAGTTTCCTCTTTTTCTTTCTGCTGATGCTATTGCTTTAGTCTATGGGGCTGGATGGGTTGTACCCAAAAGTGCTGAAGAAGCTGGCAGAGGAACCTTGCTAAACCACTTTCCACCATTTTTCAGCAGTCCTGGTCTAGTAGGCAGGACCCTGAGGATTGGAGGTTGGCCGGTGTGACACCTCTCTTTAAAAAAGGTAGAGCAGAAGACCCTGGTACCTCCAGGCCTGTTAGCCTGACCTCAGTGCCAGAGAATGTCATGGACCAGATGATCCTATGTGAGATCATAAAGCATGAGTGGGAAAACAGGGGCATCAGGCCAAATCAGCATGGGTTCATGAAGG
>NW_009951361.1:0-3232 GCF_000696875.1 Nestor notabilis | reverse complement strand
TTTTTTTTTTTGCCTATAACTGGTAATACGAAGATATACCACATAATCCAGCTTTACATCTGTGTCCTGCCAATGTAAGAATTTAAAAGTAATCTCAGTAAAGAAATTCTGATTTCATTTTTATAACTGAGGGAATGAGAAGAAGATGAGGTAAAACAATAATTGTATGTGTATCAAACACCAGAATGTCTGTGAAAATTGTAGTGTCTTCTCTAGATAGCCTTGGAGATACTTCATGATCATTATAATTGGGGAGTTTCTCTTAATATCCTCATAAGTAACCTGTATTTGTAGCAAAGACAGATCAGAAAAACTTCCCAACTATAAGGGTAGTGATACACTAAAATATGCTTCCCATGGGAGTTGCTAAATTTCCATTATAGAAGTTCTAAGAAGAGGTTTATGAAACATCTCATAGGGATGGACTGTAGAGATGGGCTTCGGTGATCCTTTGAAATCCCTTCCAGATCTACATTTCTCTGATGCTTTATCTAAAATACTTAGTATCCACTAAGAGCCTTTTAGAATATTTAAGGACATCGATGATGTTTGATTTATGTTAGTGATGGGGATATAAAGTTATATTCTAAGTTTAACCATAAAAACAGATCCCGGAAATACGAAATAAATTTTGAAAAAGAAAAATGGCTGTAATATTTGGGCTTAGATTTTGTTAATGCTGTCTAGATTCATGATAGATTTGATTTGCACTGCTAAAAATTTACTCTGGGTTCCTTGGTTTTATTTTTATGAAGATGCCACAGCAGGTGGCGTCTTCATAAACGTGAGAGGACATTATTTATGTCAATGCAGAACAAATTAAGAATCCAAGACTCACTTTACTATTCTTCTGGGATGCACTGCCTTTCTTTTGTACAGATTTTGGTAGAACTTTTGTGACTTGTGCTTGTATCTTTAGTTGTCTCCTTGAATTAGCTTACCATATCCAGAACATATCAAACTTGTACTTAAAAATGAGATTATACTGAAAATACATTCATAAAGCTCATTTCAGACTTGAAGCTTTGTCCTCTCGATGTGAATGGCAGAAATGTGACCTCCCCATAAACTGTGATTAATTCACTTTTTAAAATGTACATTCTTTTCAGTTTCTTGCAGTGTGCCACAGTTAAGGTTATTGCTCAATTTCTGTGAAAGCTCTTCTCACTAAGTATTGCAAACTTTAAAGGGGATCTAATCTATTCCTATTTTTCATATGCAGTTATCTATCAAGATTATTTTTCCCTGAAAGCTTAAAGATAATTCTCAAAACTCTAGTCAGAGGTGACAGCTTAAAAATTGAAAGCCTTACCAGGATTCCTTGATTAGATTGGAATATTACTTCAAGCAGGACTTGGCTGCAGAATACAAATATAGATTATGCTGTAAGCTTCAGTAAACCACAGTATTCTTCAACACAGAGTAGTATCTTTGATGGCTTTGGGAAGTTAGTTGTTATGTCTTGGGTAGATAGGGAGAGAAAGAAAAGGGACAATTTTGGAGACTCAGCCATATTGTCCCAGGGATGTACTTTCATGTCTTCTCCAGTAAATGGCATAAGCTGCACAGGAGAGACAGGAGAGACAGGAGACACAGGAGAGAGGAGTTCATAAATCAATGAGGTTTTAATTTTAAAGTGTACCAATAGAGCACGAAACTGCAAAACTTGTGTTTGATGACCTGATAGCCAAATTTTTGGATGGTTGGTTTGGTGTACTTCCTAACTAACTGTCCCAGAAATTGAGATTACCAAGACGGTAGTAGTGTGTTAGCTTCTTCATTCTTCTTAAGGATAAAGATCCATGATGTTTGTAGAATCGAAGAAATGGCATGTGCTGTGGAAAGAAGTTCACTTCTCCCATCCTCCTGGCTGTGAATCCTGGCTCTCATCTGACCTTTCAGTGGACTAGCTCACCTCTTACCTACCCGAATTGATTAGTGCTGCATTTAGTATGCTGAATTTGCTCAATGCACGGTTGGTCAAGTGCCACCTGAGCCAGCAGAAAAGAAAATACACAGCTAGGGCTGGTAGAAAGAGGTTGGGATCATTTCTGTTACGGGTGGTCAGTGGGTTGGAGCAAGCCATTACAGGCCATTTTAAGCCACTATGCCAAGTTTCAGATCTGTTCTTCACCATTTTTTGAAACAGCAAAAGCAAATTAAAGTTGGAGGTTTTTTACTCTTAACTATTGCTCACCTAATGGCCCCTGGTGCTTCGCATTTTCTTTGTGTTTGGGTAATTCTGACAACTAACTTCAGAAGTATTACAACAGTCTGCAGTTTGTGCTTGTGGAAAAGAAGTATTTCTTCATCAAAAATACCCAAAGAGCAAATCTTTCTACCGTATGTAAACTTCTAGGTGACAATCTTTAAATTTGTGATACTAAACTCAATGCAGTAAATAACTTCCAGTAAAAAGACTTACTGCAACTAGTTGTTTTCTGGAAGAGGCTTGAAGAAGGAAAGAACATCTCCCTTCCTTAATGAAGACAGTGCTACCTGTAGAGATGATCTGGAAAATGTTTAGGTGGACTCTTACAAGCTCTACTATTCTTTTGTTATTAGGTGCCTCTCAGACTGACTTTTCTCATCTAGCTTTCATTAAGTAGTATGAACAGCCATAGGAGCATCCCTAAGTCATGTGTAGGCTTCCACCTAAACACAGCTTTGTATCTCTGCTGTAATGCCTTGCAAAATTACATCAACCTGACACCTTTGTTCTTGATAAGATGTGTGATTCAGATGAAGCTGTGAATCAGAAGTGAAGTATCCATTAATATGAAGCATGAATTCCTTCACATGCTTAAAACTTGGAGAACCTTCTTAATACCAAATGACGCAAATGTATTCACTGTCTGGTTCCACAGCCATCTCTTTGCACTTTTACATTCAACCAGAAGAGATGCCCACACTTTATTTTTCATTTCAAGTCACATGTAGAAATATAATTCCTGCTTCATAGTTTGCTATATGCAGAATAACATTGTATCTGTAAATGTGTTTATAGAGAATGTTACGTAGTTAAGGTTGAGTTTTTAGTCAGAATGGTAAGTTAACTGGTTACGTGTTGTGTTTGGGTACATATTGGAAGTGCAAGGGAATTTGGTGTGGTGCAGAAAAGCTTAAGAGTTCACAACAGTAATTAATGCAGGTGTCAGTTAACTTGTGATGCCAGGATGCATATAGAGTATGTATTTATACCCAGGTTTTCTGCTGTCAACTTACAGTTTAC
>NW_009951360.1:0-3192 GCF_000696875.1 Nestor notabilis | reverse complement strand
GACTGCTGTAGCTGAACCCAGGACAGATAGCCAAAGAAATGAAGCAACGACAGTAAAGTGATGATGGATATATTTTGTAAAAATAATGAAATAATGATATTTTAACAGTTTTAACATTCAGAAAATTCTCACAGGGAAGTTATGATTGACCTTAAATTTAGCCATGACATTGAGAACCACAGTGTATATAGGAGTATATCAAAAGTTCGATACTATTCAGAGAAATTAAAGTAACAATAATATAAATTATGACATAATTATTATCTCAAATAACTTCCTCATGCAATTTCTTTCTTTTAAGAAGATAGATATTTAGCCTGTCCTCTATCAAATCCAAAATCATGTCAGCTTAATTCTGTTCCATACTTTACCAATTATAAATACCTTGTGATTTTAAAATTATTTGTACCTATGCAAAGAAGACATTTTCAAGTAGTACTGAATTTATTGTCTCTGCATAGAATATGACAAAAGGCTGAATTCTCTGTAGGCAGCTTGTGCTATATTTCTCTGTTAACTGGGCTAGGAATTTAATTTTTCTGCTCAGCAATTCTTAGACATACAGTGTGGAACTGATCTGGCTTAACTCAGATATCTAAATGCTAAATACGTAAGTCTGAGCCAGTCACTCCCAATCCCTTTAATAACTGAAGAACAGCCATCTTTAAATGTTAATAATTACATTAGATGAATTGCATGTCTTCTCCCCCACCCCCGACTCTTTACAAATAAAGGAATTATCCTAGAAAAATAAACATGTGATTGCCTTAAAATCATTAAAATTTTCCATGTCACTATTATGCGGTGTTTTGTGCAAGTTGAGTTCACAGTGCAAGTTGAGAGAGTGCAATGAGAGTGATAGTTCATTGCACAATAGTGCAAGGTCTCCATACATTTTCTGTACTCTTCACTGTAAATAACAAATGTCAAAAAGTTGAACTTACTAGCTTGTAACGGAACTTCAGTTGTCATTTTCTGTTTCTTCATAGACTTGGTGTCCTTAGGTGTTCTTGAGAGATTAGGATAACCTTGAGAACAAAAGAAAAAGCAGAAGTAATTTATTGCAAGCAGTACAACTGCAGAGGGTATTATGTTGATAAGGGAATAGCCCTGGAACATGACAAATGCAAATAAAGCAGGCAGCAATGTACTGCATGTTTAAGAAGTACTTATATAATAGGTAAGTACTGAGGAAATGGTTTAATATCTAGCATAGCAGCTTTTGATATATTTTGTGAAAACCAAAATGCCATTCTTGGAGATGAACCACTGCTTATCAATCCTCCCTTCCCTCAATACACATATACATACACATTTGTGAAAAATATTAATAAGAACAAGCAGAAACAAATTAAATATACTATTTTATATATTTTAAAGGGTGTACACATGAGATGAATGTTAAGAAAGAAAGCCAGCTCAAAGTATGCTTCAGTACAAATTACTGCAATCATAGTTTAAAAGAGACAAAGTATTTTCAAGATAATTCTTCTAGTCATTAAAAAGGTAATTATGAGAACAACATAAGTAGAGGTATGTACCTTAAAAAACATTCAGAAAACAATCTCCCATACATTTTATGAAGTTATAGAGTTAAAGGGGAAACAGATGAACATGTGGTAGCTTAGAGTTTTGCTCTGAGAATGATTCTTTTCCTCTCTTATGCTCCACTTGAAAGCATCTCAGATCCTTCAAGATTGCAGCATGACATCTCTAGATGCTCATGTAGCTAATGGACAAATGGGGTTCTAGTTCATTGAAAGTTAAGTAAGCAGGAATTAACACAGAGTCATGAACTCAATAATAACCTTCTATCTTTTTACTCAAAGATCAGACCTCCTTATATTTCCAGATGTCTGTTTCATGAAGTATGATGGTCTCTGTCCTGTCAAATGTTTTGATATGCAAGGAAACAATATTCTCTAAAAGGACTTGGAGTTTCCACTGGTTTGCCTGTTACAAAAATCTTTAGACTGGCAAGTAACTCCACAGTGCACTTTCTTCTTGAAACTTTTTAAATCTAAAAGGTTATTAATTTTCCCTTGCTCATCTGGAGAGGTATGTCACTGAAGAACAACTACATGTAAAGGTACCGCATTATTTTGCCACTTCTTCAAGTAAGCTAACTAACAAATAAAAATTCAAAAAGGTAGAAAATGCAGGAAAATATATTTCAGATAGGTTATGAACAAAGATGGAGAGTCATCAAAGCCAAACATATGAAGAAATTCTATCAGAACTAAAATGTTCAACTCACATGATAAAAATGTCACAGAAGAAACACGTATTTGAATTTCTATGTCTGTCAGTGACGCTTTCCACAGTGACATCTGAACATCCCATCCACATTAGTTATCTGAGAAAGTGTATTTGCATACACTATACATGCAAATGCAGGAAGGGATTGGACATGAACATTTTACAAATAGAAGCCAAAGAAACAAAAAAAATCGTGTCTCGTATTTCAAAATACTAAAGACTAATTGCTCCAGAACTTTACTTGAGCTGATGAGAGAAGTATTTTTCAAAAAAACAAATCAGTTTTCTAGGATCTGGTACAAAGAAAGTTTGTACAATTTATTCTGTAGCTGTCTCACATGCATCTATTTGGAAGTCAGTCTGGTTTATCCCGTATTATCCACAGAAACTAGTATTCTCAACCCATAGTTAAGTTACTGACATTTCTCAGAAAATAAGAATGAAATCTTTGATCCTTGGAATGACAAAATCTCTGCTCCACTAGCCAAAGATTTGATTTCAACTTCTGTAGGAGTAACAACTTGAAAACATTTTCATATCCCTGTCACTATTAATCAAATATTATTGTCTTTTCTGATTTTTTTTAAAGTTACCTTTTGAAACTAAATTCATCTTTTAAATCAGAGAAAAATCACTTTTTTAACTTTCCACTTTGTATTTAACAAATACAGATTGTTCTCTCTTCAAACTATTTTTCTCTAGTGAATATAATACAAATTTGTACAGTATGTAAAGATATTGCTCTCCATGTTTTACAGACTCTGCCTTAATTATGAGGGTGTTTTCTAGCAACACATAAATCAACAGTTTAAAAACTTCATTTCGAAAGAGTTGCTACAAGGCACTAATATGCAAAACATTTCAGTGCATAAAGTACATAAGTAAGAAAAATATATTGTTTCTCTCTGTGTCCTGGGTTCAGCTACAGCAGTC
>NW_009951359.1:0-3039 GCF_000696875.1 Nestor notabilis | reverse complement strand
ATGCAATGTTTTTCACTATAATATACTGGCACTTTCATTTTTCATTCTATTTCAAAGTCTAAACATTTTTCAGTAAAGTCAGTGCAAAAATCCACTGTGATTTCAGCAAGTACTACACAAGGCCACGTAAACAAGTTACACAAGTCATTAAAGGGAAAAAAAGAAACTCTTCAGTTTGCATGCTTTGACCATGCTGGCTTATGACATAAAATTTTTACTTTAAAAATGAATAAAATTAGAGAAATGTGAAAGAAAATGTTTTTCTCAATTTCAGACACCTTTTTTTTTAACTTAAAAATTCTTTGTGGTTTTATATTGCAACACGTTATTTATTAATGGCAATGATACATGGTTTTGTTGGGGGAAGTGTTTGTCCTTTCCCTTTGGAAGTCAAAGAAAGGGATTTAAAGCTAGGAAGCCTCTCCCATGTATCCTTTCAGAGAGCTATGCCTTCCTTATGTCCTCTAGAAACTTCTGATGTCTCTGATTTACAATGTCATGATTGTGGAGGGATTAAAAATCCAAGAAGTTCTTGCAGCAATACGTGTGTCAAGATCATAAGGAGGAATGAATGAACAAGAAAACTGACAAAAACAAGAATATATTTACTTTTCCTTAACTCTACGGAATAAAACTCATACCGCATCTTGAAAAATTGTTTGTACACATTATCAAGCACTTTTTCTTTGTCAGTAATAAAATTTCTACTACCATTTATAAAATAAACTTACTCCAAGAATAACACCTGGTTTAATCATGAACACTAGACACTTTCTCTGGGATTCTCTAGGATTCTAGGATCTTTTGTTTTTTTCTCATCTAATGCCCCTTTTTCTGAAGTCATACAAAAAAGAATGCTTTATTCAGCAGTTATCAGTGTATGAAGTGTGAACTTTTGAGGGTCTGTACAATCTTTTATGAGTCTGTAAGTGTATCTAACTAAAAAAAATACATATTTTCAAGTGGCTTAAATTTGCCCTTCCACTGGGAACATTGTAGAACTCAACCAAAATATCTTAAATAATTCTAGGAAAAAAGTATAGATAAAATAATCTGTAATGCTGGGATATTGTTATGCCACCAGATAGCTTTTCACCCTGCTTTCTTAGAAATTCAGTCTCAGATATTTGTTTCTTAACATGAAGATGACTGTATACTGTATAATCTTTGTATGTCACAAACACACTTCTGTGTCATATCTTATGCAGCTTTAGCCTTTTGAGCTTTAGCTTTTGAGCTCTTCAAATCTTCTACAGTGCAATCTGCTAGCTGATAAGGTTTCTTCCCCATTATTGTTTCTTTCCTATTGTAAAATTGTGATGCATATCTGTAATTATGTGATGTTACAAACAACTACCTTTGCAGTAAGATCAGATCACTCATTATTTACATAACAAGAAAAAATATCTTAGAAAATACATTAAACTACTTCAGTAAACTTCAGATTCACATTTTCCTGGCTAAATAAGCATGTAACATTCATATGCTATGTAATAATGATTTACTTAGTTGTAAATCATCCTGTAGCTTAGGTGTAGGTGCAACTACAAGGAGGGTATGCCTCAAGTACATCATATTACAGTAGAATTTTCTAAGCTTGACCTTTAAATATTCTTCTTACTAGAAGACCATTAGCCAGACCTTGATGCCATGAAATCAAAAGCACTTTTGCCCTGACAATACTGGCTCCTCATTAAAACTTAACATTCTTCCAGTGCATTACCAACAATGCATCTGGGCTGATCTTTGTAATTATTCATAATGATCAGCATTTTTGACTCATATCTGTGTTATTTACCCTGCTGTTAATCACTGAAGATAAGAAAACTGATGCAGGCTCCTACTTTCTGGTCTATTGTCTGTCTTTGTTCTTGGCTCTTTTAATAACACTTGTCAATATTTCAGGACTCTGAAACTTTACAACGTGGACCCATGATACAAAAAATAAAATAAAATAAAATATAATAAAATGCTAAAAAATAATTTTTTTTAATTTATTTACCTGGGAAACTAGGTTAAGAGATGACCCTGAAAATTTGCTATGCCATTTCCATATGTTATTTTCAAAGGTGATTCAGCAATGATTGCTCCTCAACTATAGATTATTTAGAAACTTTCAGGTATGATTTATGTAATCCATTTCAACTTGGCTTTCATCCACTTAACAGCACTGATACATCTTTTCTACATCTTTGGAATGACTTCATGACACCTGCTGAAAGTGGTGACATTACAACTTTCTCCTGCCGGACTTGATGATTCTTTCAATGGCACCTGATGCTTCTAGGATGAAGTCCCTTTTTGTACATATCATCAAAACAGTTTATCACATACTGTCTTAGAATATTTTTAAATTTACCTCTAGCCACATTCATTCAAGTACAGCTAATGATTATTACCTGTTGTTTGATTTTCTGCTGATATACTGACACTTATGAATTATCAGGGGATAGATTATCAATAATTTGAATGGCACTTCAGAAAGATTGTATTTGGATTTGGATTTTACAAACCTCCATTTTATATGATTTGAAATTCCAGTAGTATCAACATATGTAGAAAGCAGGGTTACATTTTCAAACTCCGTAATGGTGTAAAAATAATTTAACACTGTACCCTGCTTATGTACACAGTATCTCAGTACAGACATTCAACATGTCCCACTGGTGTTGCAAAAACAAGAAGATCATCAACACGACTAGACTTTTCCTGAACCAGTGAAATATTTTCAACTCATTCCAAGTTTAGTCAGTAGTTAATTATACTACGAAGCATGATTGACTATATTGTCAATCTATATTGAGAGAGCTCCATTAACTTTCAGCAAGACAGATGATCAGTTTTAAGAGCCTGCTGCTTACACACAGAGTCCTTCCTGCTGTGCCCCAATTTATTTGCAAGACATTTTTGTTACTGTACTCACCAGTTTGTCTTTTATGACCTCATTCCTTCTTTTATTTTATATACTCAATGTTAATATAGAAGTGGACATTCAGTCCATGTCAGTATGTCCTTTTGGGATACTCTTACACTTTTTAA
>NW_009951358.1:0-3380 GCF_000696875.1 Nestor notabilis | reverse complement strand
ATTATCAACACTGTTTTCAGCACGAATCCAGGACCAGAATCTATGAAGTAAAATAACTATCCCAGCAAAAACAGCACAAGGACTTGCCAGGCAGGGAGATTAATGTTACAGAGATATACATATACGCACATATATTTAAACAAAACAACAAAAAAACCCAAACACCACCTCCCACCCCAGATTTCTAAATAGTATTTTGTATTTAAAATCACTCCTGCAGGATGGAGTTTACAGCTGAATGAAGATTTTGAAACTCTCTGTTGTATTTTCCAGAAATGCTCAATCCTGAGGAATACCTTAATGAACTAAAGAATTAAAGATGTGATTAGCAGGGACATGTATTATACAGTTAGCACAAAGATCATAATGAAACAGCTTTGAGCCAAGTATCTGAAGTCAAAGCAATAATTCACAGAAGAGTGCATACTCCCCCAGGCAACTAGTTTCATGTTAGAAGGTCATTCTGATTTGGATGAGCAAGGGTGAGCAGGTAATCTGGATCCTGTAGAAGGTTGTCAGCAGTCCACAGGGAAGAAATAGGGACTAAACAGCAGATAGGTAGTTAGGGATTTTAAGAGCAGCATTGCTGAAAGGACTGAGTGAAGGGACACATTTTGAGCCTGGCTAGAGTGCAGTCCTATGTTACAGTTATTACAGCAGATCTATGAAATCTGGTTCAGAAACTCAAAATCCCACATAATTTCACTGATTCATTTTAGGTAGGGTCAGGTCCCCCAAACAACTGAAACATCACAAGTGAAAGAGAGTTAAACTGTGGTTGGAGGTTGGGAATGACTGGCCAGAGCAGGAATCTCTTACCTTCACCTTGACATGGAAGAAATTACAACATGAGATTCTACCCAGCCACACCACATAGTAACTGCTGTTGCCTGACACTTTTAGAAATGACATTACTTACACTGTAGTTCTGATCTGGTAGTGGGAGCCTTAGTACCCAATGTTTTAGACATTCATATGAGAAGTAGCATAATTGATTAGTGAAAAGAAAATAGCTGCTTAGTTGAATATTGTGAATAATTTATTAGGCAGTGATTTTGTATTGTCCTCAAATTGATTAGAGCAATTTGCATGTAATAAGATCCTTCGTGCTCCTGGCTCTCTAAGGTGACCCTTACAAAGGAGGCACCTTTAACTAAATAATATTCTGCAAAGAAAGAGTCACGTTACATAAACATGAAGATGAGTTCTTTTTCTTTTGCTAAAAACTTTTCTGCAGTAACAAAGCCTGTAGCTCAATTTATAAAGTATCTCAGCAATGGGGAAGATACTCCAGGCATTTTGGATGTCAGAAAGAAGAGAGCAGAGCAGTATCTTTTCTACCTTAGATGGCTGTCAGCTCTGAGTGCTATGCCGGTTTTGGGGTGGCAGCAAGAGAATACATACAAAACAGAAGCTAGGTGAGAGGAATCTGGCTAGTTTGTTTGCACTGTTAGTCACTGAAAGAGAACAGAAGATAATGAATGTTCACTGGATTCATTATTTTATATTAGAAGTAGCACATACAACTTCGAACTAAAGAAGTCCTTGCTGAGACAGCATACAAGTAAATAACGCATATAGACTTTGTTCCAAAGAGTTTACAATCAATGTGAGGAACAAATCAGGCTTTTCAGTACTCCTTACTTAAGGTTTGCACAAACTGCAACCCTGCCTCTTGTTCCAGAGATTTATTGCATGCTGCAGTGATTCAGACTTGATGCCTGAGAGAGGCAGCCTTCTTGGTTATTAAATGCATCAGCAACAGAGAACTAGACCTGTCTGCATCCTTGACTCTTTTTGACAGCTGACCTTTCAATACCATTCCTCATTAGGAATTGCCCCTGTTTATAACTGCACCCTTTCAAAGGTCTGAACACTCAGGAAATGTCATGCGTCTCTTATATAATTAGCACGATTCTGGGTCATTAGTTTCAGCTCTGGTTTCTATTTCAATCTGTGTTGGCCCATCCAGTTACAGATTTTGGTGATACAGAGCATTTTTTACTCCCAAGTTTAAAGTATGGGAATATGCTGCAATCACATGAGCCAGGCAGTTGTTTTCAAGGAGCCTGTGAACACAGGCAAAGGATCTACTCTTGCAGGCATTTATGACAAGCTGTACTGTGAACAGTGCTAAAACCACATGGTTGTGAACTGCATACTTCGGCGTGTGGTGTTCACAGAACTAGAGTCACACAGTGCTACTGGCAGCATGGAGAAAATCATAAGGCATTCATTCAGGAACAAGAATCTGTTGCTGAAATGCAGAATACAGTGATCTGATTTCCCCATGAAACTGACATCTCCGTGGGGGCTCAATCTAGTGTGAAGTTTTGAAAACCTCAGAGGTTTAAGACCTTGAGCAAAGGTAGTTCAGTTCAAAAACTCTTGTCAGGACTGATACCTACCACAAAACAAACGGAAAAAAAAAGGGCTGTGGTCACAATTCTCTTGAGCATCATTTTAGCACAGTGAATTTACATTGCAAAGCCTGCAAACTAATATTATCAAAACATTCTTACTTTGCAAAAACACTGTATGTTTACCTGGACTGCTCATCAAATGCTGGTAGTCTCTTCAAGAGCATGCCTTTGCCATAAACCAGGAACCATCTTTCTTCTCTGGGGACAGATATCTAAGATTTTTTGGACTAGCTCCAGCATTAATATATTCCAATGCAAATGCCAGCCAGCTGTGGTATTGAACATAACTTGAGAAAACTGATACAAGAAAAGTAAACAAGTCTTCTTCTTATCACAAGCACTTTGTCATCAAGAAGATAATGCAGCTTTGTATTTTGAATGGCTGCACACAAAACCTCATAAACCAGTAAATTTTAACATCAGAATGGCTACTGAAAGTGCTAAGCCTGAAATTGTTAAAAGTAATTTTCTTTATATAACAGCTCTGGTGGTGAAAAGCAAAGAGAATGTTCCTAATTGATCATGATAACCGTTTTGCCCAGGGCTAGCTACCACAGTAGACATAGTAGCCTAAGCTCCAGCCAGTCTTCCGCTTTCCTGTATTTATGTTTCTTCAAGGAAAAGAATAGCAAATGATTTGAGGAGACTGGTGATCTGCTCCTGTGTCATAAAAATTTCCTACAGACTGGTGAGATATACTTAATTTTTCTTACGGCTGCTGTGCAGGGACTTCAGGGAACCCCAGTACTGAGGCCAACAGATGGAAAGTCCAGGATCGAGACACATCCTCCCTATTTCTAAGCATTTTTAGAGGTCCCCTCTATAGACAGTGAGCAGAGGACTTTTCTAAGGGGCAAGTTACCTCACTTGAAATCAATCTCGCAAGCACATCTGTGCTGTCTACAGGAGATAGAGCACAGGCAACACGCAAGCAAGAGGCATTCTCCTAGGAAAGAG
>NW_009951357.1:0-3499 GCF_000696875.1 Nestor notabilis | reverse complement strand
TGCTGGGGTAAAGGTTGGACTTGATGATCTGTAAGGTCTTTTCCAACCTAGCTGGTCTATGATGAGGGAAGCAGTGCACTGTGGCACTCTGGTTTTGTGGGATCCTTGGCGGCGGCCCCTGGATGAGCCCTGCGCTAGTCAAGCTGAGCTGAAACAGTGGCCGTGGGTGCGTGTCCCTCGTCCCGGCGGGGGACCAAGGCAGATCCCTTTCCAAACCCGACCTGTCGCTCAGCCTTAATAATCCCATGCTTTGCACGGTGATTTTCCATGATTGCCAGCCTTTTTGCTGACACACACTGCAAAATTGCAGAAATGTGAAGTTGAAAGTATTACCTCTGCCTTTTTAGCTCTAGATTATTTTGTTCTGCCTCTGCTTGTCACTTTCTGTGGGAAATCTGTGCCACTGCAGGTCACGGGCACTTATATTAAGCTCCCATTTTCTTCTTTCTTTGCCCTGTCTCTGTTCTCTATCTTTCTTAGTCATTGAGGGTTTTAAGTCAGAAATCACTGGTGGTCTGAAAACTTCAGCTGCATAAATTTATCATACAGATTGTGTTTGGCCATTGCAAAGTATATTTGACAGCACTAAGCTAAGTGGCTAAATGTCCTGGTGATTTATAGTCCACTTAGAGCACAAACATAGTCATTTACTTCATCGAAACAAGAAGTTCAGCATTAATATGGATAGTCCATCACAGCCTGGCTGCCCTGACACAGTTTGAGATGCAGGGGTGGCAGCTGAGCTCCGTGGAGCCTGGATGCTCAGTGTGCTTGGGGAAGGTGTCCCTGAGTGCTTGCCCTCCCTCCCCTCGCAGCCTTTGGGCTTGCAGTAATTTCCCTAAGCACCGCTGGGGCTTGCAGTGATTTCAGGTGAGAGGGAAAGGAAATAATTTTTTTTTTTTCTAATGTGAATATTCCTGGGTATATTTTCAGAGTTGTTGGGCTCTATCCTGTGAAGTATAGTATATACAGTATGTATAATACCCAGCATTATGCATTTAAAAACTGTCCAAAGAACGTTTTCAAATGTGGGTAGCCCAACAGTACTGAGGTTCTCCTTCACATTCTGAAGCTTTATTGAATTTTGGGTAAACACTTTTGTGAAAATGATATATATATATATATATAATCACTTAAAAACAAACACATGGGATCAACTGATGAGAAGCATGTTTTGTACCATTCTTCCCTTTTTTACATCTCCAAAATGGTATTAATTTTTAGCTAGTTTAGAGGCACACTGAATCAGATTTTTCAATATAGAGGCATTATTTTTATAATCTTAAATACAACAGCACTAGGAATGTAGTTTTGAGCTGAAACTTGAGCTCCCAACTTTCTGCCTCACAGTGAGAACTTTGTATTTGCATTTTTAAGCTTGTAAAAACTAGGGAGTTAGAAGTTCTGGCAAACCGTGCTTCAGCATGTTGGAATAACACTTGGGCTGCAATGCCTGTCTGCACAGCTCACCACCATCTGCCTGTCTCTTCCCCTCTGCTTTTTTTCCTCTTTATATTGTTTAGGTTTGAATGACTGTGTCTAAACAACAGGCTGGCTTCCTATACACAGTATCTTTTGCTATTTTAAAGGAAAAGTTTACAGAGCGGAAAGACAGCATGAAAATGTTTCAGAGATGAGAAGAATGGTGAAAGGGAGGCAAAGCCGACTTGATCCATGGCTTTTAAGGGATAAAGGAAAGATACATTTCTACTAGCTCTGGTTCCTGAGGGTTTTGACACACCCTTTTCTATCTTCTGCACATAATGGGAGATCTAGGAGAGAAATTGAACTCTCATCCATCAGCAGTGAGCCTGGTTGTTCTTCCCTCAACCTAACTGCTCAGTCTTCAGTAGCTGGGTTGCTCTTCCACAGTCTTTTTTTGTTCTTTTTTTACTTTTTTAGGGGCCATCTTCTGTTTCTATTATATCTCTTCCTTCAGAGTTGCTCCATAGGCTTTTCACAGAGCTGTCTGTCCTCTTTACCACCTCATCCTGCTTTCCAGCTCTTTTGCACATGTGGTGCCCTGTGGGTGGTTCCCACTTGTGTCCCACAGTTGTGCATGTTGCTCCTGGGAAGGGGAATGGTCCCCGGGATCCAGCAAGCAACCTGAAGGAGGCAAGCTGGCACGCAGCCTTTACTAACCCACAGTTGAGTGTGCAGGCACAAGCCATGACAGCAGGAACAAAGGGCAAGAGGTGTGAAGGAGCACAGACAGGTTGGGCATAAGGACGACACTGGCCAGGTTCCTCCAGCAGCACTGCCTCCTTACCCTCTCCTGTGGTCCCACCCCACACTGTGACACTGATGCCTGTCTGACCCTTTGGAGGCTTGTGCTGGCTTCAGTGTAGTGGGTTGAGACATCAACTTTCCTGTCCCACAAAGGGGAAGAAAAAAAGATATTTTGAAAAGTTTCTCATTGATTATCTGGCAGCAAGTCAGAGCAGACTTGGGCTGGGGCTCAGCTCCCATCTCCCACTGGTGTTTACTTTTATAAAGCACGAGGGTAATAAACACAGCAAAACATGCGAGAGACAAAGAAAACCTCCCCTCCCTGTCCATGTCTGTGCCTAGCTGTGCTTTTCTTTGGCCCAGGGAATGTTCCTCTTCAACTGAAGAGGGTATAAATTATGAGATTCACTATTGAGCAGCCCATGGAATAGCTGAGGGCAAGTCATTCCTAGAAGATGCTTTCTCCTTCTTAAATGGGTCATTAATGTCTGGAGCTAAATACCGCAGGAGGGAGATGAGAGAAACAAATGGGGAAATAGTTTCCTGAAAGGAGGAAGAAAAAGCTGTTATTCATATTCACTAATCTGTTCAGGATATTCTTAGATCTGCGTGGGAGCAGCCTAACAAAAGGAGGAAGCTTTAGAGAGACAAGCCAGGTGACAGTGATGTGCATGGGGACAGTCCTGACGGAGTTTGAGCCACGTCATCCTTAGGCAGAGACATAGTAATTCTTCCCAAAGGAGATTTCTTCCCCATTTACCATCTCTGTCCCCTGCTCCCAGTACAGGGGACTGGAGGGAGTGTGAGGTCTTTAAAAAGATACTTGGCAGCCTTGGTTGCTGTTGTGCAAGTGTCAGTCATGATGTTGCTGTTACTCTGGTGCAAAGAGCTCAAGGGAGGCACTGTGACGCAGAGCGGATCTGAGGTTGCTGTCCTGGGGATCCCCAAGTGTTCATCTGCTGTCATGTGCTCTTCCAGGGTAGTGGGATTGAGCCAGAAGAGCAGGGGCAGATCTTGTAAAGCGATGGGGGGAAACGTGACTCCTGGAGAGCTGGACAAACACTCTCAACAAGTGTTGCCTATGGGGAGGAGAAAGCTCCTGCTGGCTCTGGTTTGAGGCGGGTTTGGAGAATAGCAAAGGATTAGGGCTTGCCACCTCTCTCTGTTCCCTACTGGAGATCACTTTTGACTCCAGTCAGATTTAATTACTATGGATAGGTGGTTAACAGGCACTCTTATTCAGTAATTAGGGGTGTGGTGATTATATTCT
>NW_009951356.1:0-3496 GCF_000696875.1 Nestor notabilis | reverse complement strand
ACCCTCACAGGGAAGAGCTTCTTGCTTATATTTAACCTAATTCTACCCTCTCTTTAATCAATACATAATAGTTGGAAATATGTTCACATAGCAATGGCACACACCCTAATAACTGGTTATGTTTCACCATAAATACGATTTTTAAGAGTACCACTCAAACCTCCTACTTATAAGGGATGTGCTTAAAAACCTTTTCCTCCTTACTTTGTGTCTTAGCTATACATTCAGAATTGTCTCTCTCTTCTTTACATGAAACTTTCTATAGCAAACTTCATGAGAAAGCAATTTTAGGTCTGTTTAGGCTTTTTTTGGTCAAAGTTGTATTAGCTTGGCTAATTTCAAAGCTAGAAAGCAAAGGGTTAAAAGGAGACTTTGTATTTCTCTATTCCCAAACCAATATTTAAATTGAAACATAATTTTATAAACATTACATCTGAATACCATTTCTTTTTACAGGATCTTTTACCTCTGAGACACTGGCTTGAATCAGGATCCTTTTTGTTTTCCTTCTTGCAACAGCTGTTCAGTGCATGAAATAAGCTAGTGGATATGGTCCAGTTTATAGTGGGAAAGGGTCCATCTCAAAACCACTATCTCAGTTGGCACTGAGAAACATCCTTGTCTCAGCAAAACGGCCAGAAATCGAATGAGCATGAATAATGAACCCTTTGCAATTGTCCAGGTCAGGTTGACAGCAATTTTGCCTCTGTGTATTGATAAACTTGGCAAAGGTTCATTTCCAGGCATGCAGAGGCCTTTCTTAATGATTAATTCTTTAAAATAAAGTGCACCCAGTTTAAAGTCTGTGTAGTTCCTACTGCTCATTTAGAGAGTGATGTAGTTTTGAGAATATTTTAATACAAGGAAGATCTACTTCTTGCCCTGAAGAGTTTTTACTTTAAAATCATAGCTAGAGGAACAACAAAAGATGGTTTTGTTTTGCAGTAATCCAGGATATGAGATTTAAATAGTATAGATTGTCACATGACCTAAATTTTCAAATTTGGGTGTCTAAAGATAGACACTAAAAATCAGGCCAGTTATTTTAGTCTTCCTACCCATTTTTTGCAAGCACAGAAATACATTGTAAAGCCTCATATTCATTTTCTGTGGAAGTAATGATGGCTTAGTTTTAACCTAGTGCTTTCTCTCTGAGGAGCTCTCAAGGTTTTTATGAAGTATGTCAATGTCTTGGTAATGAAAATTTGATATTGAAGCACAGGGAAGTTCAGTCTATGTTCTCATCTTCATGTACAACTGCCCTTTCAACCTTGCCTGGAGCCTTTGGAGGTATTTGCATGGAGGATTATCTTTCTTGGCTTCATCTGTAACCGGTGGAGAATGAGAGGCTCTGGTTCGGAAATGTCCTGTCGGAGCCAAATGTTGGCACTCTGAATCGTCTATCTGTGGAGTTTTTTGTCTGGTGGCTGTAGAGGGAACCGGGGACAGTGCCTGAAACTAGCTTTGTTAGTACCTTCTTTTGTTGGATTAATGCAGTACACAAGGGTAGTCAAGTATTTACTCAGGAGTAAGTCTTCCCCTTTGAAGGGCCTGGTGGGACACCCTTGTGTTGCACAAAAACAAGACCAGGTTTTTCTGTTAGGTCTTTATGTAGCCCATCTTGATTTGAGTCAAGTTAGGTGAAGAATGCCTTGTTAACTGGCTGGTCCCATATGGCACACTTGTCCAGGCTGAGCCCTAGAGCTGCTTTCAGCCACTCCATCCAAGCCAACTAGAAAGCAGTAGGCTCAGAGAAAGTAAGAGGAGCATCCCAAATGCAGTGTTGTCTCAGAAGCTCTTCACCAAATGCTGAAAGTGAGGATGGAGACTTAGGTTTATGTGGTTTGGGAAACTTCCAGTGAAAATACTCTTGTTCCAAAATGTCAAGCCTTTGTTATCACAGTTTGTTTTGTACAAGTATGCCAGCTTTCTGTCAAGGAATAGTCCTTTCCTCGGGCATGGAAGTGGGTGAAAATAGAGATTGATCTAGATGAGCTAGCAAGCTACTAAGTGGACCACTGTCTAGGCTGACCTGGTTTGAGTGAGAAACTTGAACCCTGGTGTCTTTATATCAGCTGAGTTCCCTGCCTGCCAGGTTGGCAATTGCCTGTGCAACAGTGGAGAGAGTAGGGGCTTTCCATCCCTCCTGTTCAAATTCATTGAACTCGTGACTCACAAGGACAGTGCAAGACAAATCTAGTTTTCAGGATTAAATGTTTCCTGGCCTGTAGAGATCGTAGTAATTCGTACTTGTGTTTAAGTCTCCTCCTGTATCTTCACTGTCCCAGCGAACATCCAGTTGATCTATACATACCTTTTCTAACCTTAAAGTGAGTCTTATTTCTTTAAAGGAAGGCTATACATCCAATTCTGCACTTTCCTGGTGATTAGTAGAGTAACCTTACTATTTATTAACGTGCTATACAGCTCAAAGGCTGCTTTACAGTGTAAAAGCCATAGAAGATGGTGTACAGACTGACCACTTACAGTCAAGAACTCAGCTCTGTCCTTACCTCTTGTTACTGAATGATTTTGCTTCTCATTTCAGACTCATTTGAGACCTGAGACTGCACAAGGTCTTTAGAGAAAAGACCATTTCCTTGTACTGTATTCATATAAAACCTAATTCTGAGGACCCTGATCCATGAAAGATCTGACCAGCTCCCACAGTGCAGATAATCATTTGGGAAATATAGACTTAACCCCTGCAAAAATAAATTTATTTGCTGGTTGTTGAAGGGTGGAAGGGAGAAAAGTGTGCATAAAGAAAATGGCATCTGGTAGGCTGCCAGAAAAGGACCAGTCTATTAGGAATTAGTGCTAACAGGCCTCTAAGTTTCTTTCATCAAAATTACTGCAGTCCAGAAAAAAAATACCACTTCACATTTGTGCTTAATTTCACCTCTGTTTATTCTCCTCTCCTGTTCCCTGAAGAATATAGATGAGGTTTAAGTTAGTCTTAATAGTAATAGGGTTGGAATCTAGCACACTTTCACAAAATTAACTTTGCTTCTGTTGATCTGGGAATTAAAATGCTTCATTAATTTAGCAAGTCCTGGTTTGACAGCCAAATAATGCAGTTTGTGACTTGGACTCTTAAGTCTAAAATTCTTACCTGCAGTTCTCCCTGGGTGTCTCAGGCATTCAGGGCAGCTCAGAGATCGGCATGGCCTGGAAAGGAGGAAGATGTGTGTGAACATGTATATGTACAAGTATTGAAATACAGTTTAGATGTATCTACGCATGTTTTTAAGCACTGCATGAATAGGTAACTATGAAGAAACTGGTTTCTCCCCTCCATTACAATATATGCTTGTTTATTCCTTTGGTTTTTTTCTTCTCTGTCAATGCAACTCAACACAAGCAAGGAGATACTTGGTGAAGAGAAAAAAGGCTTGGAGGTATGATGGATTCCTGTGCTGTACGCTGGGGCTGGGAGAAGGGAGCAAAATCCCCAAACATAGAATCATTGAATCAACCAGGTTGGAAAAGACCT
>NW_009951355.1:0-3462 GCF_000696875.1 Nestor notabilis | reverse complement strand
GCTGCCTTCGGGGGAAGGTCGGAAGCACCGTCGGGGTCTGATGGAGCTGGGATTTTGGAGCTTTACAGGCGCACAAAGCGTGTGGTTTCTGCGAATTACCTTTTCCATGTACTCCTTTTCCTGTTGCTTATTTTTCTCTGAATTCCTCTTTTTTTTCTTCCTCCCCAGCCCACCCACATTTATCATTATAATGGTCTTTTTATCTGCGAGCTTTTCCGATGCGCTTTGTTAGTTTTTAGCCTTCGTTGCTCTCCCCCCCACCCCTCATCACGAGGGAATTAATTGATGGAGGATCATGAAACCCTTCGTTTCCTCCCCATCAAACTGCTTAGAAGTGCCACTTTTGGCTTTGCCGGGTGTCGCACGTGCTGGCACGCAGAGCAAGTGGGATACCAGACCTTTGGTGGTTGTCCTTGGTGACCGCGCTTCCACTGCAAATCTGCGTTTTCTAATGCTACAGCTGAAGCCTTTAAACCAATTAAACACAAGTTAAAGCGACCGTCCCAACTAATTGGCACGTTCAAGTTGGGCGCGGGGGGATTAGGTTTTAGCTCTGTTAAAATCGCCCACAAAAATCACGGGCAGGAGTGCTCGGCGCTGCAGCGGGTGTCAGGGTGGTTTCCTCCTGAGCCGCCTGGGTGGGTGAGCACCTCTCCAAGCGGTTCCGCACAGCAATGACAGTGAAAGGGGGAGGTATTTTTACAACCCTGGAGTAGTCTCAGGCATTCAGAGTTTAGGGGAAAAAATGCACTTCCTTACCACATGCCTACAGTCTCTTGGCAGCGATACGCATCTCCTGGCCTGCTGGATAGCGAGGAGGGACAGTGTTCCTCAGTGTTTCTGCTCTCTATGCGAGTACAAAGCCAACGGCTATGTGCTCTGGTCAGTTACCTGGCCAGGCGGTATGTTTCAGAGGGGCAGCACCCTCCAGGACTGTTCTGTGTCCATGGCACTTGCAGAAGCGTAATTCCTCCGTTGCGTTGACTCTGTGGCAATAAGGACAGCAGAAAACCATCGGTGCTGCCTGGTGTGCTGACCCCCCCTCCCAGGGACTCCGATTCCCAATGGCCGTGGGGAGGGCTGGGGTGCAGGACCCTCCCTGGGCAAGGGGCCCCCTTGCTGGGGTTGCACTCTGGCTGCCCCAAGGCACTGCAGGGAGGAGGAGGAGGCCCTGGAGAGTTGGTCGCTGTGTTTCTTTTGGATGTGTGGCTGAAAGTTCTGCAGGGAGTGAATCGAGGTAATGGGGTGTGGAAGGGCAATTCAAGAGTAGGCAGGTCCCCATTAACTAACCTCTGTTCTGCTGTGAGCAGCTCTTCAGCCTCAGCTTCCTCATAATCCTGTAAATGATCCAGTTTCTTCACCCCAGTACAGGGCAGTCTGACCAATTTCCACATTTTAGGAAGTGAGGGTAAGTTCTGGCAGTGTGGGCTCTTTGCTCACCCTCTGCCTTTCTCTGTGCTCTGAAAACAGCCCAACTGAGAATAAGTTACTGAATTTCTTCATTTAACGTGAGTTAGGAAGTGCAGACAAAAATAGCCCTCATTAAAAAAGAATACTCTTGAATGTGGCCATTACCAGAAATGGTAATTTTTAAAAGCCCAGTCTGCCTTACAATCTTGACCACATTATTTTGTTTGTTCAGATGGGTTGGTGATTACATCTTTAAGCATGACCTTACTGTAGGTGCACTGAGGTTGTGCTCATCCTCTGTGAAACCTTTCCTTCCCACTGAAGGCTGTGGTCTGTGAGGTACCAGGTGATATGTGCCTGTTTCCTCATGGAAGCTGTTCATGAAGTGTGGCTGGTGTGACTGAGCCACATGACAAAACAGGACGCTTTTACACAATTGTTACATGAAAATGGAGCAAATAATCTTTTTAGGAAGCCATTTGGGTTAGAAGGTTCACATGATGATCTAGCAGCAGTATGTTTTGCACTAACTAGTGCAACAAAGGTGATAGGAACCCTTAAAACATTTTGGAAGGGAGAGCACTAGTGCGGTGGTTATGGCTTTGTTAGCTTCATCTTCAGTCTCAGTCTTTTTGCCTTAGGTAATGTTTGGATCTGCACGTGTGAAGTAGAAAGCACAAGTGTTTTCAAATGCTTGGTGACAGCTGATGAGCAAGTGTTGGTTGCCAGCACTTCCCGCATCCCTGGTGCTGGTGGTCTGCTTCATCCTTCCACTCTGTTGCTCCCTCTGCTTCAGGCAGGTTGCATCTCTGGAGGGCTTTGAGTCCTTTGAATTTGATCTCCTCTTCTCTCCGTAGTCACCAAAGGAGGGATTCATCTCCCTGTCCAAGCTTAGTGGTTTGCCAGGGTAACAGGGGAGGGCAGCCTTCCGCTGGTGGTGACTGTGGCCACCCACTGCAGACACTGTGGACAGTCACATCCCTCTGGATTTGAGGCTTTAGAGCTGGTGACAGAATCAGTTGGGTGGAAAACCCACAAGCCGTTTGCTTTTAATTGTCCAGGTTTAGGAGCCTTTATAACCACCCTGACTTGGAGAGGGCTTGTGGGTGTGCCTTTCCCATGGACCCAGTGGGATTTGGGTTGCTTCAGCAGCCTGAAAATCTGAGTGCTTTCTGATATGATCAAATATGAGGCGTGGCATTGCATGTCAGCCACCAAAACGCGGCGGTTTAGGCCTTAATCTTTTTGTGTCTCTGGCTTTGTCTTCTTAGGTTTTGGCAGTGATGTTCCCCTGCTGAGGTCCTAATCTTGGCAGATAAAGGGTTATAAGGCACCGTTCAGCCCTGTGTTCTTTAACCTCACCAGGGTGGAGTGAGATACGCAGGTGCAACAACCAGCCTTACCCAAGCGCATCGCCTGTGCGCGCACAGGGACATAAACACCATGCACAGGCAGTTCGAGTTTCCTTCTCTGTAAAACAGAGCTGAGGCTATTTTGGTGCTTTCTCACAATGGCTTGTGCAGCAAATTGAACGTTTGCATTCCTGAACATTTGAGATTCTTGTAGGAACACAATCCAGAAAGGTGAACACACGATTACAGTTAAAGGGCTGAAAGGAGAGAGGGTGTTTAGGGAAAAATGAGTTTTGGTGTTATATGTAGTGATCAGCCTCCTCTGTGGCCTCTTGCTATAAGAGCTGGGTAAGCTCTGCCAATGGTGGAATCCACTAGGATCCACACCAGGAGTGAAATGGGTCATTTGTTTGCTTAGGAACAAAGTTGCCAACAAGGCTATAAAGTGCAAGGAAGCATCAGCTGATAAGTTTGTTTGTGTGTGACAGTGGGCAGATGAGGGCTGCTGCTTGCTGTGGCAACTGTCAACTTGGAGGAGAGACAGGGATTTTCATGTCCTTTCAGGCATGGTTTTGGGAAACACTGCATCTGTGAGGGTGGGCGCTGTGGCTGGAGGACGTGGGTTTGTCTTTCCCTTCATCCCAGCTGAATCACAGAGTGGTTTGGGTTGGAAGAACCTTAAGATCATCCAGCTCCAACC
>NW_009951354.1:0-3053 GCF_000696875.1 Nestor notabilis | reverse complement strand
GCCGGCTGGGCTTGAACCACGACATTGGTAAAATCGTGTTTGAGCTCACAGCTTTCAGGCAAATAGAGAGAAAAGAGATCTTTGATTTGTCACTCAAGATATGTGACTCATACAGTTCAGTTAATGTACAAGAGAATTTCTTTTTCTTCTTCTTCCATTGATTAAACCATGATACCATAGATATTTCACAGTGTTATAAAACATTCTGCAAAGAGAATCAGGCATACCTAAAGAGGCTTATTAAAAAAGGAAATAAGAAACACAATGAGTATATTTGCATGGTAGATAAATGCAAAGAACTAAAGTGATATGAAAAAAAATATGACAAGGAAGAAGAAAGTCCACAAAAATGAAGCAAATATGAATTACAAAGCAAAAAAAAAAAAAAGACAAAAGTAGGCTCACAAGTACTTCTCCTATGGTACATACCAAGTTTTTATCCCAGCATCAATCAAGAGACAAATTACTTATCCAGGTGCTACCAGAAACTAGGACATAGCCTCACATCACACACTTATAATACACTGTATAAAAATGCTTACCACTTTGACATAATCTTAGTTGCCATCCCAAATAGACTGAAAATGAGGTGAAAAATCTATAACAGCGTAGCACCATGAGCCATTTACTAAAGGGCAAATTTTTTACTATCATGATAAAAACATTTTAGGTTAGAGATACAAAGACTGAATATGCAGATGTGTCTGTCATCAGAAACAACTGTTGCTTTGTAAATTGATAAGCATATACATGAAATAAAGAGAATAATAAGACAAGAAAGCTTGTAGAGCAAAAGGAAGATGAGGAAAGAAATAATGAGCTGGGAAAGGTGGAAGATGATAAATTTGAAAGATAGACAGAGTTTAAGTTTAATTTAAAGCTTTATATGTCACAAAAAATAATACACATTCAGAAAACGTATGTTTATAGTACCTAGGGTGTGCTTGGTGTCCTGAAAATTTTTTGTAAATGCGGTGGCTTCCACCTTAGAGTCTTCACAACTCATTTGCATAACATTTGTTCAAGGAGATGGACAACATACCTGCCAACCTGTAGTCTGACTTGGACCTAGGAGATACTTGAACCATCATTTACCACTGCCTGGGTTGGACGTCTAGACAATAGGCTTTCAGACATAAGGGAGTGGATAACTTTTTCATCTCCTCGCTTTTTTCTACCTCTGCTTTTCAAAGTACTATTGGCTCTATTCCTATAATTAAATAAACAATGAGGGAATCCTACTGTGAGCTCAGGTATGGGTCAGAGGGTTTGAGGACTGTGCCACAAGCTGAGTAGCTACATACACTGCCACTAGGACAAATGTAGTTTCCTACCTAGTTACTAGAGGGTGCAAAAGAGTTCTGAAAATGTTCAGAGGTCCATGAATGTCAAATAATGTCTTAGAATGATTAACAGTTCTCTAAATTATTTCATTAATTTAATTCCCTATTCCTTCAGCTCTTCTTTGGCAATCTCTTAAGCTAGAATAATGGTGACTTTGGGGTGGGATTTTTTTTAGACTGTAAGCTTTCTGCTTCACTCTGAGTATACAAAATAGATCGTAGGTATCACCTGACACAGGCAATATTAGAGCAAGCAAACTCTTACAGTAAATCAAGGTTTAGATACTGTAGCTAAGTTGGTAGGACAGAAATTATGTAGACTGAAAGCTTTATTACAGATGAAGCAGAAGGAAGATAAGGGAGCAATTAAAATCTTTCAGATTCTTTGAAGTTTCAGATTCTCCAAATCCTTCAAGGTCAGTAAAGAGATGACCTAGATTAACTCCAACAGATGTCATCTAATTCAGTAATTGTAAAAGGGTTGCAAACACATTTTTAAGAACAATTCTCTTAAAAGAACAAAAGAGGGAGTTCAGGTTCTAATGGAGAATGAGAACTAAATATAAAAAGATAAGTATTGCAATCATGTTACAGCTCTATATAACTCGAATAGGCATCAGGCTGGTGTTAGGTAGCTTTTATGACTAGCTTGCACAGTACAATGCCATGCAGAATTACTTAAGATATTACGAGCATGACGTCATTTAAAGTATTGAACGTGATTGTATTGTGTTAATTTTTGTACTGATCTTTCCTATAGACATAATTGTTATAAAGTACCAAACTTTCTGTATCTTATAAAATTGTCAGTTCAGCTTAAAAGATATCTTTCTTGGCTCACTGACATTGAGAGCACAATTAAGATAAACACCAAAAGCTTCAGCCATTACATAGATATGAAGTTACTGAGAGGTTTAGGTAGCAATTTAGGAATAAGTAGTCATCAGCACTGCTAGGAGATAACTAGAAAACAAAATAATACATAATATGTGTACTCACAGGCCTTGCTGATTTTGGATTGGTGTATACAGACATCCTCTTAAAGACTACTAAATTTTATGACAAAAAAAAATATGAGATATTACCTAATACAGTTTCTTGATGGCTGAGTTACTTCTCCATCAACACTTCTCAAATTCTGCAAGATAATTACTGTAAACTTTGCTTATGGATATTGCATTGTGTTCTTGTGAATGAGATGTCATCATACAGCTGAAGGGGGTGACAAGCTTGGAAGACTGATAGCAGTAGGGAGAAATTGTTAATTACTTCTATTGTAAATGTCATCTGTTACAAAAGTTTGAATTAAATCCCAACAGCTCTGTTGCATGTCCTGACTAAAATGAGTTTGCTCAAATATAAAATAACTCACCTCTACTTAAAGAAAAACCTACGCAAGACGAAGCATCTGACTGATTAGCATCTCCTGAGTTTACATCACTGGTTTAAATTGTCCAGCAAAAATTACTCGTTTACCTAAGTTACTGACACTGCATACCTAGAGATAATGTAACAACAAGCCAATCCTATGATTAGGAGACTCAGTGACGAATAAGTTAAATCAAATAGCAGATTCTTTCCAAATTCATAACTCTAGAAAGATTAAATACTTTAAAACATCATATTTGTCTTCCCCTAAGAGGTGAGATTTGCCTTCACATTAATTAACTTTAAAAATAAAGTTTAAGCCCAGCCGGCAACTTGGAACCA
>NW_009951353.1:0-3176 GCF_000696875.1 Nestor notabilis | reverse complement strand
ACACCAGAACTGCACACTGTACTCCAAGTGGGGGTTTAACTAAAAAATGGTGTGAATAAATACTGAATTTGATGCTAGTTGAAATTAAGTAGTGATTCTGATTTCACTGTTGAAACAACACAAATATAATAGCTTAATTTCTGAAGCTCCTTTTCCTTGTAAGTTCTTTCCTTAAAAACTATGATGAAAGAAAAGTGAAGAATTACACCCGAAAAACAAATTCGTGGAAACGTAAATGCCTGAGGAACTCTTCATGTGAACAAGAGTCACAGGCATAAAATGCTCAGTCCTGAGGTTCCTTTCTACTAAGGGGAAAAAAGCAAAAAAGCTCTTTCCCCTTAATGTGGAGGTAAATCTCACTGTCACACTTGGGAGGGAGCTGGGCAGGTTGTGGAGCTGGATTTCAGGGTGACCTGATGGCATTGGTTTCAGTGCACCCTACCAGCTCACCAAACCCTTGGCTGTGGGAAGAAGATTACCTTCTAGGCTCAGTGCCAGGACACCAATACTGACAGTCACATGCATTACCCTGGCCTTGAAATGTCTGCATGGAGCAGCTGATCAGCTTTTCTGTAGCTGGCTCTTGTTGCCCAGTTCCATTAATGTTCCTACAGCAGCAGTTCAAGGAGAAGAGTGAAGGGTTTTAAGTAGGCTCCAGTTTCATGTGTGTAAAGTACTTACTGTTTTGACTACTTGGACTAATGTGGTGCTCAGCTAGTCACAACAACTTTCTTCACACCCTCCTAGGGTTGTTGAAATAAAAGCAGTAAACAACCTTGGCAAGTGGGAAGGAGGTGAATCAGTGACTCTCTGTTTACTTGGCTCTCTTCTTGTGTTGTAGCTGTTTGCTTTTCAGGCTGAATCCTCCCGCATGAAGAAAGAAGAAGTGGAGGTGGAACAAGCAGTCATGCATCACAGATTGCCTGCATATGTGGCCAACATGGATCGACTAGGGGACTCTGAGCTGTGAGTGCCTGCAAGGGAGGAGCTGGGGACAGGCTCTGCTGTTTTTATTGGGTTGGAGAGGATCCTAAAGGGTCATTTCCTTGTTTACTGCCCTGTGAATCAATGCAGAAAGACTTCCAAGTGGAAGTTCTGGTGACCTAAGTGGTTTAATGGGAGAATTCATGATGGGCATTTCTCCCACCATTTGGGAGAGAGATTCTTTCCAGTCAGTAAGGGCTCAAGCACACATGGAAGCGATTCTGCTCTCGTCTCAGCAGCAAGGTGGTCTGGGCAGCCAGGGCACTGGTAGCAGTATAATACCCAGCTGTGCTGTTCAAATGAAGTGGATTGTCTCTTTACTCCTATTTATGTTAGTGCCTGCAGAGCAGTAGATGAGTGTCCTGTGTTGTTCTGTAGCCACTGTTGCTGTATAACCCAGAGGGGTCATTGTTACAGAGAGATGCTTTCTTGCTTTTGCAAAGTCAAGGAAAAAGGAGCTTCTCTTCTGTGAGGCTCAGAATTTCTCATAAACTTGCTGCAGTTAAAGTGTGTTCTATGGCTGCATTTTCTGTATTCCTATCTGTGGAAATTAGGTAATATACACAGTGATACAGCTTGTTTAATTGTTTATTTTTGCCCCATTACACAGTCATGGAGAGCCAGTCTGTGAGTCTGAATTCACTGTGTTAGAGATGTATTTTTTTTCTTGCTTTAAAAGGATCTGAAAGCAAATGTAGCTTAGCACAAGGTATTAATAACTGTCAGGGCTTTGACTTTCTCATCTGCTTCTTTCACTTGTATTCAGATGGGAGGGGGATTGATCAAATTAATCTGCTGAGAAGGACAAATAGAAGTTTTAGCAGAGATCACACACAGTTTTCATTTTAGTGTAAAAATTGTCTGATTAAATAGGCCTAAGTGTCTGGTGAACTATTTGGATAACTGCTCTGCACTTTCTGCATGGGACAGGCTACAGAGTTTAATTTGAGATTTTTCTCATTTGTTTTGTTTAATCTCTTTGTGTGGAAAGCCTTGATGTTCATCTGCACAGGTGGGGGAGAGTGACATGGGGGATGGGACAATTTATTACCATATTCATTTTTGCCTATTTGTATTAGAAAAACTTGTCTAAGAAGTGGCAATTTTTTGTGTGCAACATGTCTGTTAGTCTGGGGGCCAGTTCTGGTTGCTTTTTCCATGTCTCTGCTCAACCCAAACCTCAGCTTTGGTAGAAGAGTTCCTTCCTAGAAGAGAGAATGGATACTGTGAAGGTGATGGTATTCCACTTCCCCTGGGTGCTGCTCTGCTTAGAAGAAGCTGTAGCAGAGTGAGATCAGACAATTATGTTCTGGGAAGCAGCAGCTGCTCTTAGCATTGTGGGCTGAGCAGGGAGTTGTGTGTAATCACAGAAACGGATCTAAACTTTCTGGTTGTCTTTGGGTCTGTTTTTTGAGATATTGAGGGCATGTGCTTTAGAATTGCTGAACATAACTTGCTGAATATCTGAGGGTATTCAGTGAAACCATGAATGAAGCAAACAAATGCCCCTCAAAGCAGAGCTGTGTTACGCTTTGAATTTGGAATCCCAGCTGAATAGGTTCTTTGGAAATCTGGATTCCCCTGCCTTTCCTTTGAGATCTTCTAAACTAACCAGATGGAGTAGAAGGAGTTTGATGTGCCCCTTTGAGCCTGCTATCTCAGTGGCATCTCTGAGAAGTAAGCTTTGGTTACAATAATTACAATGTTCTGCTCCAGGCACCAACAGGGTGTGTTAGAACAGTTTTTTAATGCATAGTGGTACATCAGCTTGGAAAGGAACATCTGTCCTCCAGTGGGTCAAACAGCTTGCACTTGTTGGGTGGTCTTTGATCGGGTTGTCTGGCTGCACTTTCATATTCTGCTTGGTGTGTTTGACTTGTGTTTTATTTATTTTTTATTTCTTTATTAGTGATATGACCTGCAGTCAGAGGAGTACTGTACATTCTCTCCAGTCCAGGGGAGGCTTTCTGTCCTCTTTTCTTTCCCAAAGTAAAAAAAGCCCTTCCAGACCAGCCCATCCAAGTGGGGCTTCTCCAACACAGACCAGCAATATGCTGCTAGGAAAGAAAGAATCAGCAAATCATCAGGTAATTCTCAACTGGGTTTGTTGAAAGGTGCTCAGTATCCAAGGAGGTAACTTGCAGCACAGCACTGTTCCAGGCTTTTGTGTCTACCTGGAAAAAAAAAAAAAA
>NW_009951352.1:0-3117 GCF_000696875.1 Nestor notabilis | reverse complement strand
TCTTAAACAGATAATCTTACGATTCACACAGGGTTTCCCACAATGCTGCTGTGTGCTTGAACTGCCACATTCTTCTGGCAGAAGTGTCTTTTTTCATCTAAAATGTTTAAGGAAATGCTTTATTTGAAAACAGATACAGCTCTGACTTAGGCCAAAATCCGTGGAGCGTAGATCTTCACCATTTGTCACAGATCGTGTTATCTACTCTAATTATATGGCAACTTTCCATGCTACTGTACAGGTCAGGAGAAGCTTTCAGAGGTTTCATTTACTAATGACTGGGGAAAACCAAATAATTTTCTAAATTAAATATGCTGGGAGGAAGAAACTGGTGCATACCCATACTCTAGATGATCTGTGGGAACAGAGAACCTGTTCAGATTTGTCCATAGCTAGCTAGAGCAATATGTTCATTTTGGACAGCATATGAGATGGTGAAAAGGACATCACTAAATGCAAGCACTCAAGTAGTTACAAATGAGGGAATGTCTGGAAAAAAAGCATGTTGTCAGAGAAGGTTAAAGGAATTTAAAATAGGTTTCCTGAAAAAGAAGACTGAGTATCTGTCTTAAGTGTTTTCCTGGTGTTGTTAAAATGTGGGAATCATTAGTCTCAGCAGACTGGAATAATGGAAAAAGATCTTAAGATAAAAAAGTAAAATTGTTGAAAAGTTTTAACCAAGAGGGGAAAATGCATGGAAACACAATTGCTGGAGTTGTATCCAAGGAAGGAGTTGGCAATAAGATTTCACAGATGCTGTGTGAAACCTATTCTGCTATTATTCAGGGGATGGATTTGACTGCCCAGGATCTTCCTTCCAGTGCTAATGTGACTGCTTCATGCTGATATGCATGGCCTCTTGGGAAGACAACAGCCATGGTGTTGATAATGCCAGGTTTGAGTAACTTCTGCTATCTGATTTGCTGTGAGAAATGTACAACAGCAATAGATTCAGAGGGTATTGATGGAAAAAGCAGCAGCAGCCACCACTGAGGGTAGCAGTCTTTCTTCAAGTAGGAGAGAGAAGGATGTGGGGTATTTTTTGTCTTTAAAGGGCTTAGCAAGACTGTGGCATGAATAACTGTACCTTATATTTTAGCTCTTTACCTTCAAAACTAAGAAAAGGTTGAAATATATTTCCACAGGCGTGTCTTTTGTTCTCTTGAAAGAAAATACATTAAATTTGTAAAGGAAACACTGTTGTGGACTCTAATAAAAAAAAGGCTTTTATAAATGCTACTTGACAAAATAGAAACAAAAGATGAAAACAGCATGGAATAATTCAGTCATAAAATGAACTTGAAGATCAAATTTTATCTTGAAAGTCCAATTTTTCCTCTTCTTTGAGTAATATTTTTAACATTTCTAACCACATCTACTCTTGAATGTCCTATTTTGTGACAGAATACTGAAGACTTCTCTAGATTGCCCTGCCAGTGTATCTCAGGCTGATCTGTAAACCATCCTAGCAAACAAGTGAGTCAAGTTAACAAGCCTTGTCAAACTTTTAAAACTTTGTTGAAACTGTTCAGGTAAAAACTCATGTTGCTTCAAATTCCTCTTTTGAACATGAATGGGGCTTCAGCTTCTTGTCTGATGCAGGCTGAGAAATACACGTGTGTGACATTGTTCTGTTGAAATTAATGGAGCCCCTCATACACCAGAATAACTGTGGATGAAATTAGGATTGTCCATGTGGGTGCTATGGAAGCTGTTTTGGTAAACTATCATTGTGTATCAGCCCTACAACACCCTTGTCATTTAACAGATGTCTGTGTTTAGCTAAATCTTTGCGATGAGTCGTTTTTGTTATCACTCTCTCTGGATCTGAATTAGTTATGCCTAATGAGGTCCCATCAGACTGTTCTAAATAAATTTGGTTTACCAGAAATTTAAGCTGATTTGTCCCATTTGAGTTTGGCACATAACCCAGTATTTTATGCCTCTTCCTCTAAATTTCTGAGCTCTTGGGTCCTATCTACCACATATTTGAATGGGTGCTTGATTTTACATAGTCTCACACTGTTATCCCCTTCAATGAGATAATTTTAATGCATGTTATGCATGTGCTCAGTAACCTGCTGCATTGGTCTCGAATGCTTAGGTTCTTAGAGGATCAAGCCTTTCAGTAACTTTTTAAAACTGGATTCCTAAGTACCATAGATTTATAAGATGTGATGGTTTGGGATGAGTCATAGCTGTATTCAGGCAAGATTTCCTAGTTACCTGGCAATTGTTACATTTGGTTTACATCTCAAGACCCTCTGTCATAGGAATATAAGTGGAATTTATTTTGGTTTTGCTTTTGTTGTGAATGTTGTTCTGGCCCATTTCATTTCTAAGATTCTGCTATGTAGAAGCAGACGCGCTTTCCTATGGGAACTATATATACCCCATTCACTGTAAATAACATAGTGGGTCAAATTCTGCCCATGGGTCTCTGCACACAGCTTCTGCTGTAGTCATGCAAGGGGATGGTTTTGTCCTAGTTGTGCAAAGCTCATTCACTAAGGTCCGTGGAGCCTCCACAGGGGGCTTTGCTCATGGATATAAAAAAATGCTTTTTTAGTCATCTGACTGATCTCTGTAGATCCTTTTTTTAAGCTTTCCTGTGTTTTATTACATAATCTACCATTTCAAATGATGAGGCAGAGATTAATATAGACAAAAATGGCTCTGAAACTCAAAGTAAGAAGGGCCCTATTACCTTACCATTCTACCCAATCTACTTCCCACCCAAATGGCAATGGCGCTATTCCCTTCACTTTCCATGATGCACGATCAGAACTTGTTGTGAAACTGGCCAGGTGTGTTGGGGTTTGAAAATATTATAAGCCTATCAGGTTTACAGATTTCCTCAGTTACTGTGGGCAGGAAAATAAAGGTCTAATCTTAGGTGTTTAAACCTTTCTACCTTATCACCCAATTTTCCCAGCGTGTGGCTACATCTATAATTTAGCATGGATTAAATAAAATAATAACAAAAGCACTTGCCACTTTGATCTCGGTATGTTTATTTAATGAGTGTTCAATATGCAAGAGAGAGTTTAGCATAGGAGTCCAGACTACAGTGCATTGGTTTGGGGTTTTTTTATTTTATGTTATTTACACACCCAA
>NW_009951351.1:0-3381 GCF_000696875.1 Nestor notabilis | reverse complement strand
TTATATTAATAAAATTAGTTTTCATTAATATATTGATAAATGTAGCTTAAATATAATTTCATTTTATAGCTTAAAATTCATCTGGGCTCAGTCTGAAATAAAATTACCCCTAGCTTAAGTAAAAACAAAATTCATATGCAAAGTCATGTGTATGCAGTGTATATGAAAACAGGGCAAAAAATTACTGCTAAGATAAAACTTTATCTGAACCATAAGTTGTTTTTAATACACCATAGCCCTGGCCTCTCCGCTTCAGACTACACATAAAATGCCACCCTAATTCAGAGATGGCAGTTTTTAAAAACAAAAATTGCTTCTTCCGATTCCCACTGTGAGAAAGTTTGTGACTTTAATCATATCTGACATAAAATTCTACCATCAACCTATATGCTGAACACATGTTTGAATAGCTGAAATTTACTTTTGTGGAGTGTGGAAATACTAGCCATAAATAAAGGGAATATTCAATTTCATCTACCTCTAGGTGAAAGGTATATTCAAGGTTGTCCTTGAGGGTATCTCTTTTTAGACATACTAATGGGCATAACAAAATACTGTCAATATTTATTACTGAACAGAAGACTATAAAGCTTTACAAACTACTAAAATTGGAGTTTCTGCCTCATCATTATTTGACAGGTAAGACAGAAGATTTACATATGGCTTTGAATTTAAACTTTCGATGGATTGTTTATGTAATCTATTCAGTTGGATCCCAAAGAGTTGGTGTACATATGCGGCAGTCCCTTATCACACAAACATATCTAAACTCCTCAAATATCTCAAAGCCTTAATATTAATTTAATACATTCCTTATATTAATTATTAAGTAGTCACCATGGTAAAACAATTATTTTTTATTAAAATACCTGTAGCATTTGCTTTAAAAGCATGTGCACATGTAATGATGCACATTAAAATGCATTATTACTTAACTGCAGCTTGGTCCTAGTAAATCATAATCAAGTTAATAACCTTCACTTGAAGAAATGGAAGCTCTTTCCAGTGGTTTGTATCTTCCCTCAAGTATCAAGCTTTAAAATAGAGAAGATCTTGAACCATGATTCATAAAGAAATTTTACATTCCTTGCAAGCCAGTGAAGACAAGATGAATGCACAGTCACCTAACCAATAGCATAGTGCAAGCTTGCACTGCAGACTCTGCAAAGTAACATGACTGCATCCTGTTGCAATTTCATTTGAATCTGAAAAGTAAAGTCTCCCTGTATGCAGGAAGAAAACTGAACATCACTGCTTGGTCATTTCTGACTTCTGTAACAAAGCAAAGGGATGTAAATTGACCAGACTATCCTGACTGACTTACATACAGGCACTTCAAACATTCGATGGTGAAGATTCTGTTTAGGAGTCTGTGCAAGGCAGGCATTTGGAGTCAGATTTATTTGTGCTTTCTTGCACTGACACACAAAGACACATCCATTTCAGAATTCTGAAAGTTCTGCTTGCTTTACCTAAGAATATACTTAAGGTAGTTTTTAGTCCATCTAACCAAAGATAATTGAAACCCTATCAACTCACTGTTTTTTTCTAAGCACTTAGAATCAATGCTATTTTCACGTTCCTTCAAAGGTTCAAGAATGTGACTGATAAATCTGGACTAAAAACCATCTACACTATTAAAACTTTTCAGTGTGAAAGTATTATGGAAGTTTAGTCCAATATTAATTGTCATATGACGATTTGAACAGCAGATAGTAATCCAACTTGTGCTCTAAAAGAAATCCATTTGCACAATACAGATTGCATGTACTTAGAAAGACTGATGCAAGGAGAATTTAAAATTAAACTATTCCAATATATTATTAGTATATTGCACCATTTAATGGATTTATCATCAGATTTTCCCTCAGTGCTGAATCAAATACTGGTCTACACAGCTTATTATTTTTTTTATTTATACTTACCATTTGACTCAAATGATTGAATTTCACACTTTGTTCATCCCTGACATGAACTTCCAAAGATAAGCAAGCTGGCTACACAAGTTTTTGCAAGGCATGTCATTTTCCTTAGTGCTGTCCTGGTAGCCCTACAGAGGTAGTTTTCTCATCTTTTTTCTAAGAGACACTTTAGTTTTATTAGTGATAAACTGGCTTCATTTAGGGTTTTGTCTTCTGGACTAACAACATAGTATTGAAAGGCATCAGGACTTTCTGAAAATGCTTACAAAGCTTCCCATTCATACAATTCACACATGCTCCTGCTGACACCACCTGCTTCTTGGACAGAGCAGAATCCAGTTCTCCTCCCACTGATATTCAGTGGACCTTTGTGACCATCAGTGTTTGTTGGCCTTTTCCATTTTTTCCAGTGTTCACCAGCTGTCCTTGGCACTTTAAATTTCCCTAGCCTTTGCCAGTAATCTCAACTATTCCCATACTCAACATAGCTAATATAAACAGAATTAAATTTTTAATTGCATTTGGCATTTTTGGAGATTTATGTTAGAGCTAAATATGAATGTCAAAGGAAAAAGTGTCAGCTGTAATGTCTGCAGACTCCGTGTCTAGCTGTCAAAAGTAAGCCTGGACTGTGTCATTCTCCATCTCAAGTATTCAAAATACGATTACCGAGCTTTCAGAAGGCAGGAAGTAGTAGGCAGTTGGAAAACCCCTCCCTCTTTCCCCTCATACTACTGTGGAGATAGCGTTATGGCTCCTGTCTGTTTTGGTGGATAAAGCCTGGTGTCTCACATGTCACTCAAAAGAAAACTGCCACAGGAGATTGCTCTTGCAGCATTATTATACCCACTGTTCCTCTGTATTAAGACCACTTGAGACACAGACTGAAAGATGAAAGTTTCCAGGCTTCATTTCTTGTAAGAACCACATGAACAGCCAGCATTTTTCTCTAAATACATAAGCATATACAACATTTTTCTTCAAATATATGCCAAGATGTACAATATCAGGCCATGCAATTCAAGCCTCTGAGCCATTTCAATATGCCATTCTCAAATATATATAGAAACATCTTCATATACAAAAACTGGCTTCAGAACTGGTGTCACAATATATTAACTGCACTAATGCGGTTAATACATTAATGCATTTATAAAAGCCCTGTCAAAATAAACATAAAGCAAATTATATTTTTCCACCCCTTCAAACATTACATTATGTCAAATGGGGGGTTAAGACCAAAGGATCCCGTGAAATTTCTGTGGAGTTATATTTTTAGACAAGAATCATGCTTTCTTTTGTTGCCTTGAGGCACAGTTGAAACAGTGACCCTTAATAACCAAGACAAATCCAAATAATTTCATTTCTTGTTAATGTCCACTTGCATTATTCTCTTTTAGGAAAGCAAAGATATTATGCTTCCAAGACTTACACAATATATTATATTAATATTTAGTAA
>NW_009951350.1:0-3406 GCF_000696875.1 Nestor notabilis | reverse complement strand
TCTATGATTCTACGATTCTATGATTCTATGAAGAACATGGGCATGAGCAAGAGCATATTAAGGCTCTCTTGAACCTCTCTTAGCAAAGCACCAGCATGATATGGTGTCTTAAAGAGTGTTGTTTTTTATCTCAGATGAAGTATACCCTCATGGAGAGCACACAGATGACCAGGATATATGGGAAAATATATGGTCCATAGAAAAAGGAGATGCCCAAGCAAAATGCACTGTAGTAAAACCCACAAATGGATGTGTAAACAAGTTAAAGGAACATGTTATCTTCTGTGGGAAAACCAGTTACCTTTTTACATAATGACATAATTTAAGCACATGGGGAGTCACCAACATTGGAAAATGAGTTCCAGTGAAGAAACTCCGTGAAACTGCTTTATATTTATATTACCCTTTCCAAAAGCTGCAGTGAAACATGAGTGCAGGCTAAGGTCTTTAAGGAGCTTTCATCAGAAGCCGGCAGAGCGAAAAAGGGTTAACAGTTTCACTTACCCTATGATGTATTCCCACACAAGCCAATGTCAGCCCACAGGCCTGACTAATCCCAAGTGCAGTCACTAATTGCTGTCATCCAAACAGTAGCTGGCAGCCATTTAATTTTCCCTTTCACTTGGTGTCATTAACATTAGCGACATATGGCTGCTTTGGTGCCATGGAGAAACCTGGAGCTTGAGCTCTGCAAACATGAGTGTCCATCGTTAACTTGAAGCATCTCACTGATGTCAGGAAGAATTGTTTACAGATCTGGACCCTAAATGCTTGAAAGCTGTTGGGTTTTCTGGGCACAGCTTAAAACAACAGTACAAAGGTTCACTTTTAAGAGCATCTTTAACTTACACCAGACTGATGGAGAGGCGCAATAAAACACAGGCAATTCTGGAGATGTAGCTTGAAACACACCTCAGAGTTGTTGCAGTATAAAATATTACTTACTATGTAACTTTCTTCTTCCCTTTTCTTTTGTACTTTGATGTAGTAGAGCAGGGCAATGTTTTATAACTCAGATTGCATGAGCCGTCTGAATTACTTTTGTATCCTCCCACTTGACTCAAAATATTAGGTCCAGATTTCAGGTACACGTCTCAGAAATCCCAGTTTCACTGCCTGCTGTCTGCTTTTACTAGATCTTGAAATCCTTTAACTCTGCTGCCTTATATATAGATGTTACATATAGGTATTACTTCTTTTTTGGTGTTAAAGTTACATGAGGCTTCCCAAATCCCACACTACTTTCCTCTACACCATTTGTTCACGTCTATCTGAGGTCATTAATTTTTAAACCAGCACACTTGTTTTTTCTCTGCTGGCCTCATGCTTACTATGCACTGCAGAATTTTTGCCGTGCTGCCTTCAGGTGAGATTTGCGGGATTTAATATCAGAGGCATTTCAGAGCCTGTTCAAATAGCACAGCAACTGAAGTGACAGCCTTGCTTTTAAAGCTAAAGAAATTTCTGGACCTTCTGTCATTTGGAAACATAAAGCAAGAGAAAAAATAATCTCAGATCCTAGTAATTTTTCTTGCTAGGAAGACAGCAAATCCCACAGAGGACAGTAAATAGTTCCTGGTAACGTACAGCAAGCACTGAGGATGAGTATTTAGCCTTTTAGTTGTAAATTGTGTTCTTCCCATTCTGAGGTTTAAGACTGAATAATTTAGTGCAACAAAAGGGGGACAGAGCAGCTGACAAAGCACCCACTGGTACCCCCTTTCCTCACCCATCCCCATGCTGTGCAGGACATCTGCTCACTTGAACTGACTCCTGGTGTTGTATTAGTGGCCCTGTTGCCTTCTTGAGTCCCTGGGAATCAGTAGTAGGCTGGGGACAGCCACCCTCACATTGCAGCAAGCAGTTCTGCAAACAGCCCCTGCCGGGTCTGCTTCCCACCCTGAATTCGTATTCAAGGCCAACAACTGCACCAAGAAGTGCACTTTTCTGGAAGTTGACCTCATACCTATTTTCTTTGTATGAAAGACATGCTAAATCTAACCAGTATACTTGCATTCCATGTATTTTCCCTGTGAGTGCCTCGCTGCATTTCTAGGAGTGCCTGCAGCTTCGTGCTCTATTTTAGCAAATACAAAGAGAAATGCTGCTCCAGCTGTAATCAGTGTTCCTCAGACACTGGAGTTCATCCCACAGTTAAGGTGAGCAGTGAGTCCTTGGTACTGATCTACCTGGTCCAAGAGCACAAACCACAGAGCAGTATCACAGTTTATATCCTGTTCTCCACTTTTCCTGGAAAGATAATTTGACTTTTTTGTGCAATGGTTTCCATGAGCTGCTTCATTTGGCACCCTGGGGAGGGATCGGGACTGCTGGTGGAAGAACCAATAACCCATTTTCCTTCCTCTAGCTAGAGCTAAAAGCGGAGCAAGTCTCAGTATGAGGACAAAGGGAGGTTTCAGATTAATGTCTGTTAGCAGAGTGTCATAGAGCTCCCTTCCCAACTCCTCCAGCAAGGTCCTCAAATGACATAAAATGAGCAAATGAAACCATTTTTGTGTTAGCATACAGCCACAGAGATGACACCAGCCAGGGATGGCGAGAGGGGTTACATGATGCAGGCAAAGAGGTGACTCTACCCTTATACTGCTCATCTCTTTTCAAGAGGTGAATAAAGGCTGAGTCAAACCTGGATTGCAGTGAGCTGGCATTGCAGTAAAACTGCAAAAAGAAAGGTCACTCAATAAATTAGAAGTATAAAATACAGGGCTATGTATTGGAGTATGAAAAGGTTGATCAATAGGGGCAGTAACACAAGGTGCTGGCGGTGAGAAGCACTGTGTGCTGGGTTTTGCTGGTTAGATAAGAGGAGGCAGAAAGGAGGGAACAGGCAGGAGGGAGCAGGGATGTGAGCAGGTCCGGCAGAGACGCCAGGGAGGCAGAGGCAGTAAAACTCCTCATTAGGAATAAGTAGCTGGACATTGCTGGGGAAGGGGAGGTAAAATCCAGGCTGAAAGGCAACTTATTTAACACGGTATTATTCCCAACCACAGGGGTGGAAGTTGCATAATTCTGGGGACAATAATGATTTGGATCAGGCCATGAACAAGCTGCTCTCCCACTCCTCTGAGGAGTGTCGCTGTCATGCTCTGGCGAGGAGGTGAGCGGCCGTCACATCCCACGCCTCACATCTCCCACACATCCCAGATGGCAGCATCCCACCTTACCGGGGGGGACAGGGACATCCTCGGCACAGGAGGAGCAGGGAGATGAGTGTAAGCACCTTGCATCACTGGGGCTGCCATGCACACGGATGGGGCATCCCACAGGAGGGTCAGGGCAGGGGGATTTATCCCTCGAGAGCCTTTCGGGGCCGGGAGGAGCTGCGGGATTTCACCTCCCATTATCGCTTCTGCCCCACAACCCTTGGGGCTGGGGACATGCAGCC
>NW_009951349.1:0-3423 GCF_000696875.1 Nestor notabilis | reverse complement strand
TGTGGTTCAGATTCAGCTGGCTATGATGCATTTCTTGACAATCCATAACACCAATGTTGTCCTGTGATAAACAGTGGGGTGATGCAGTGAGTGGATTAGACCAGATGCTGGGATACATGTATGTACACACATCTGAGTATGGGATCATGCTGTAGCTGTACGGGAGCCTGACTGGTTGTACAGCAGTGAGACTCTGGAGGGTTTATTTTCTCACTTTGTGGCAGGTTGACCCCCACCAACAGTATCTCACTCACTCCTGCACCATCAACCCCAGCAGTATGGGGAGAGCAAAAGTGAGAAAACTCACGAGAGAAATATAGTTCAGTGAGTGAACGAAAAAGGAAGGTGGGGGTCGTTGAGAAGAAATACAAAGACAATCACTCACCACCTCCCACAAGCACACTGATGCCCAGCCAGTCTCTGAGCAATGACTACCTTCCCCAAATACCTCTCCTCCAGTTTTTATTGCCAAGCATGATGTTATATGGCACATAATATCCCTTTGGTGAGTTTGTGTCAGCAGTCCTGCTTGTGTCTCCTACATATTCTTGCATACCTCCAACCTACTCTTTGTGCGGAAGCTGAATGGGAAAAAGAGAAAGGCTTAATACTGTGCAAGCACTGCTCAGTGATAGCCAAAACACAGTTATGTTATCAAGGCTGTTTTAGTCACAAATCCAAACACACAACACCATATAGGTTGCTACAAAGAAAATTAACTATCCCAGCCAGATCCCAGTACACTTTTATATGTCACTTGAGTGTTAGTAGAAAGAGACACCATGAGGATACACAGAGTTGTGGGTGGGATGTAATTTTGCCTCTTCTTCCTATGGATGACTATCCTATCCTGACTTCCCAGACCCTACAGTTTGCGTTGTCGCATTTTCTCTGATCACCTCAGTCTTGCTCACTACATTCCCCATACACAGAAGAAACTACTGACAATTGCTTCTGCTGCCCAATGTAACTGGGCACAAGAGTGTTCCACAAATGCTTTTCTCTCCTCAGAGGTAGACTAAGCCCAGCACAGGGAGCAAAGATGGAGAGGTATCACAGAAAAGCCATTCCCTACATGAGTGTTATTCACTAGGAGATGAGGTGGACAGGAATGCATCTCCAGCCATTGAACAAGGTTGCAAGTAACCCCTGTATCCTTTTCTAGGTTGCAGTGAATGGTAGGAGCAGACTGCGTCAGGCTATTGGAAAGTCTGTTCTTATATATAGAACTATGTAAGTTTTATATATAAGAACATATAGAACTAAGGCTTATTTTGAAATCTTAGATTGATGGAGTCCAGTGCAGGCATGATACATAGACTGGAGTACAGAATGACTATGCATAGTATATACACTGTAAGGGAAGTAAGGTTATGAGCAAAGTTTAGTCAATAGAACAACGCACAGGGAGCAGCAGGGTCAGTGAGAACCAGCTCCATTCACTTGTTTGTGTCATACTTGAGAAACTACACTGGTTCTGTCAGACTTACTGGGTTTGAGGTTATCTTGTCCTCTGACTATCTGTGTTTTGGCTGTTTGCCTCAGGCCTTAATGTCGTGCTGCAGTTAGTGATACACAGTTGTGTTAGCCTAGAAAAGGTAGGAGTCCAAAATGGGTGCAGGTAGCAAAGTGTTCTGGTTCCTCTGGGAATTGCTATACCCTCTAGAGAAAAACAAATCAGAAAACCTCTTCCAGCTTAATGTCAGCCAAAGATTTGGTAACTTCCTGGACTCTTCCTCCCTTCAAAAAAGAAGAGAGGCTGAGATGCTGGAGTTCAGCCTATGCATAAAAAGTGACAGAAAGAAAACTGAAAATTTTAAACAACCAAGTAATGGTAAAGTATTGGGTATGAGACAACTGGGGGAAAAAAAGGGTACTTAAGAATATGAAAGAGAAGTGGAAAGAGACAAAGAACTCCCTTGGCTGTGGGCTGTTTTCCATGATTAAGGGGTAGAACAAATACTGCTGGTGACCACGGCTTTCAGTCAATACCACCAAAAAAAAAACCAAACCAATCAAAAAAATGAGATGTTCCCAGACCTTTTTGATTTCACAGAGATTGCAGAATAGGCATAATTGGGGAAAGCACAGCAGGAAGAGGACTAAAAGAGTATCTTCTAGAAAACAGAAGGATGCGGGAGAGTTGGGTTAAGAAAGATCACCTAACACGTATAACAGCTCCTTGAACAACAGATCAAGATGATGTAGACTTTCAAGGAAAGAATGCATAATGATTGCTTCTACAGCTTCCTCCACATCTCAAGACCAATGCCCATTTGCGTTGGACAGCCATTGCCTCCAGATGTGGTGCTTTGTAGTATGCAGAATATTTCCTCATTCTCCTCTCTTGCCTCTGTGCAGCTGTATTTTTGTGTGTACAAGTTTGTGGATACCACAGGCTTCACATGCATTCCAGGGTTTATTTTCTGCTATGCCCATCACAAAAATCTTGAAGTATTCTGCGAAGTGGCAAAACACTGACAATATTCCCCATGGCACAGTCATTGCATTGTTTTGGCAGGGGTTTTTTGCACAGAATGTTTATAATGTATTCCTTCTTTGATTGTTCTGTTTGTTTTCTTCTTTCAGTTAATGTCAGCGGAATTATATTTCATTATAATTTACATTATCATTCAATTGCATGAAAGCATCACTACATTACTAAAAATTAATCTACTATGAAATGTCAAATACTAAAGAACCACAATTTTCCCCTCTAAGAGAATGTATAATGGCAGTTTATCTTTCTTGTCTTATCCTCGTTGATGCATTCAAGGGCAGAGAGCAGATATTCAGAGGGACATAGACAAGCTGGAGCAACGAGCTCAGAGGAACCTTATGAGATTGAATAAAGACAAAAGCAAAGTTCTCCACCTTGGAAGAAGTAAACCCTAGCAAAAATACAGGTTAGGAAATGACTAGATGGCGAGGAGCTCTTCTCAAAGTCGTAATCCTGGTGGATGGAAAGCGGGATGTGAGCCAGCAGCGTGCCCTGGCGGCAGCGTAGGCCAACTGCGTCCTTGGCTGTAAAATAGCAGGACCCTAGCCCGTAGTTCAAAGGAAAGGATTACTAGCATTTGTTAAACCCCTTCTAGAATACTGCATCCAGTTTTGGGCCCATCAGTACTAGAAAGGCACCCATTAACTGAAGCAAGTTCAGCAGATGACTCCCAAGACAGTCAGAAGGATGGAACACTTGCCCTGTGAGGAGAAATTGATGGACCTGGACATGTTTAGCCTGAAGAAGAGAAGTCTTGAGTGGGAGGAGTTAACTGCAGTCTTCCAATACCTACAGAGGCTATCAAGAAGACCATGCCAGGCACTTCACAGCGGTGCACAGTGGTAGGACAAGAGACAGAAGACTTGAGCTTGTAATGAGAGGTGCCAAATGGGTATCACAGAAGCATAGAATGGTTAGAGTTG
>NW_009951348.1:0-3171 GCF_000696875.1 Nestor notabilis | reverse complement strand
AGGGAAACAACAGCTTTTGGTCTCAGTCTGGTCTGTTACTCTCATTAGCAACATCTGTTGCTCACACAAGGAAGCTTAGTACTGAATACAGACTGATCCTATAAGCTTTCAGTATCAGGGCTTTGATCACTACCACCCTCAGGCATGATCTGAAGTGGTATTTTAAAAGGAAAGCCTTCTACACATGGAAAGTAATAATCCCCCAGAATCCTATGGATCCCTTCTCACATAGCCCAGGAGTACTATTCACTGTGTACTGTGTTAGATTTCCAAAAAGGTAGTCCTGATACTACCAAAAGAAAACCAAGCTGAAAGCTTTTTAAGTTTTCCAGAGTTAAAATGTGCAGAGACTGAGCAGCCATTACACTGAAAAGCAGAAATGCTTTTGTGTTAATTGCCAAAAGAACGTAGAGAAATGATGTAAAGAAAAAGGAGATAGATAGGCTCTGTGCCTGTCAAAAACTTACATGGTGCACTCATACAAGTATGTTCTGGAAAAATGATCAGCAGATTAACAAATCCATGAAGCGCTGTAGCCTGGCACTTACCATTTTTAAAGCCATTTAAATTATTTTGTAGTTCCCTTGAATAAGTTGTTAACATCACCTTAGTACTTAGCAATAGGTTTATATGGAATTAGCTGTGTGTGGTTGTGGTTTAAGGATGTGAATTAAATTTCTTGTGGAGAATAAACTTGGAAGTGCTTGAAGCTATCTGGTTGTAGGGAGGATTCACAGCACAGGCTGTACACAGGCTCCTTATCCCCAGCATCTCTAAATCCATCCATTAGACAGCCTGCGTTAATCTGTCCTAGGCTACTCTTTGGGGCAGAATAGCCCAGGACAGATCAGCTGCCCTAGTGCCAGCTTCCCAACAGTTCTAGTCTGTGGTGGTACACTAAAGCAGGCAACAGAACGTATATAATGAACACCTCTCATTCTCTTTGCCTTTCAAAGAAACTTTCAGTTGTTTCATGGATACTGTTAGAGGTATCAAAACTGAGTGTTGCTGGTGAAGCTGTAGTGTTTGTCTTCCAAACCAAGATTGTTGCTGTGTGTGTTCCATTGGCATCTGCAGTACATGGTATGAAGTTTGCCAAACCACATGCCTTTTAGTTGCTAATTAAAACAAGTGTACTCCCTTCCTGTGTCATTTTGCTGTGAATTTTGCTAGCAGATGGTATAGGGTAGTTTCACAGTCAATAAACTGTATTATTGGACCTTACAGCACACACAGTCTTACATATTTTGCATCTTGGTAATACGTAGTGCTAGATACCCCACTGGTGATGGGGTATAGTGGAAAACAGCACATAACTGCAGATGAATAGTCCTTAGCTGGGAAAACTTTGAATGTTTTCCCAGTTCCACAGTGAACAGTGGCTTCCCTGGTGGAACAGGAGACACTGAAGTGGCATCATAAGACTGAAGAGCAGATGAAGTTTTGCAAAAAGTTTAGTGTTTGAATGAGAAGCTTGGGTGAGGTGCAGTGAAATGAGGAGCCAGTGGGAGAATTTAAAGAGGAGATGGCAGTTTTCAAAGACAAATGGACCATACGTGTCCACAGTGTGTCTAGAAAATGACTAATCACCATCTGTGGCACTGGGCCCTCAGTCCATAGAATGAATTAAGGGGGTTTGTGTCTTCGAGCTATTTATGATTATTTATGGTATTGCTTCCTCTAGTAAGTGCTGATGTAGGAATGGCAGTAGAATGAATCAAGTCCTTGAGGAATGAGAGCTTAGACCCCTTGAGAGGGTTGATTTCAATGGGTCTACTCATGTGCTTACCTCTAGCCATGCTTCTGTGGCTTTTTCAGCTAATTTCATCAGTGAAATATTGGGAAATGGAGTATTCAGTATGGGAAAGGGAAGGAAACTCTGGTCCTTTTTAGTCATTTTAGCACAATGCAAAGAAGACACCTTCACCAGTTGCTCAGGTTCAATGAGAATAGTTTATTTCTGCCCTTACTCAGCCTAGAAGTCTGAGGCTGACCTTTTAAAAGGTTATAGTTCTTCTGAAGTTTATGGAGCTGCCTGCTAGTGGCTCCAGCAAATCCCTTATTAGTGGGTTGCATAAGAAATCTTTATCAATATTTAGTATTATTTTTGTAATAATTTTGGAATAAATTTCTGTATCTTTTTTTTTATTTATTTTAATAACTTTGCTATGTGTAAGGAATTCATGAAGTATTGATCATCCATTAGGATTTCCAATAAATACATTTTGGGTTTACTAGGGACTTAACACTTAAAGGATAAAAAGCATGCAGATTACTAAAAATGAAAAGGGATACATAAAAATTCCTACCAAATTCCTGCTTTCTCCATGTTCTTCACAGGTTTGGGACAGCTGTCATTTCTCGTGAGTACAGATCTTTTCAAGATCCTATTTCAGTTTCTGCAGTATCCTTTCATAGCAGGCTGACAATTCCTTTACCCCCCAAATAAATGGCCTACAAAGGAAAAACATAATAAAATAGTTTGAGTGATATAGGAACAGTTTGTTTCTCTGATAACTCTGTAATATAGAAAAAATACATCAGTTTTATTTAGTTGACATTTACATTAATAAGATCTGAGCTATGGTGAAATACTGCAGAAGTACCTCAACAGCCAGTTCTTTCAAACAGGTATTTTGTAACTTGAAGGCTCATTAGTATCCCTTGCCCATACTTAGCCTCTTGAGTACAGGACATTTACTCTAATGGAAATTGCATTGTTTAGTCTGAAAACAGAATTTAGCAGATCAGAGAGATCTTACAGTTTCTGTCAACAGGTAAAAGGAGAGGGTTTTGTTTTGTCATGGGGGTGGTTTTGCTGTTTCTTTGGGGGTTTTCTTATTTACTTTTAATATTCAGAGGCATATCCTCTGAGATATGAGGCATTCAGAATCCATGAGGCTCACATGGGCCCTCTTCTCAAGCTTGTCTTGGGCCCAATGGAAGGCATCCTGTCCTTCAGACATGTCAACTGCACCAGTCAGCTTGGTGTCACCGGCAAACTTCTTTATGGTGCACTCAATCCCCTGTCGAACTGATGAATATATTAAACAGGGCTGGTACCAGGACGGGCCCCTGAGGGACACCACATGTTGCTGATCTCCATCTGGACATTGACCCACTGTCCACTACCCCCTGGATGTGACCATCCAGCCAATTTCTTATCCACCA
>NW_009951347.1:0-3399 GCF_000696875.1 Nestor notabilis | reverse complement strand
ATATACCTATAAAAATCCATTAATCTAGATAAATTACATTTTAAAACATTTTATTTTATGTAAACACACTCACTGAAGGGAAAACAGGCTGCTTCTAAGATGATAACTGGAAAAGAAAACTGACTACAATAAGCAATGAGGGTCACAATAGTAACTAAATAGCTTGTAAATTTTTTGTTATGTTATTTTGCTTTTTTCACCTTGAGTGAATGTACTTGATTACATTAAGGCAAATTCCATTGGTCTAAATCTGAGTATGGAGAAATCTAGGGACATAGACCTTTGCTGAGTATTTTGGATTTGCATTAGTTTTGAGGGTGGTGAATTTGGTCCTGTGTGCGCAAATAGATGTGTGTTCTCCGGCTAAGCGAGCAATTGGCAATATTGAGCTCGTTTTAGTTCTGTTGATTACAGTGATCTTGATTCTTTGTGAAACAGAAGTAGGAAAAGATCTTAAATATTTAAAAATAAGAATCACGTGTTTTGAACTTGTGATTAAAGTGCTATTTCAGTACTTTACTCTCATGGTATCAGAGCACTGTCAGTGACAAATATGATCTGCACAGTTCTGTTTTACACAAGGTTACAGATTAATCTAAGACGCATTTGTAATTTTATGTGACTAATATTAAATTGGAAGTGTTAAAATGTTTCATTTATATACTTTTGGAACTAAAGGTTTTTGCTTTCAGTTTTGAAATGACATTGTATTTTAATCAAAAGAAGCAAGAAAGAGCATAAAAGCACAAGATAAACTGAAAGCAAAAGAAACAAAAGAACAAGTAAAACATTTTTTTAAAAAACTGTTTGTTTAAAAAAAAGAATTTTTTTCTTTTTTTATGAAAAAATGAAAATGCTGTTTTGTTTTGACTTTAACATTTTTCTTTTATTATTTATTTATTTTTTGGCCACCAAATCAGAAAAGTCAATATTTTCCCATCTCTAGTTATGGTTGGACTGGTTGTCAGGCTGTTTGCTGGATTTTGGAAATGTGTTTATGGCAGTTGTGGAAAGACAGGAGGCAAAGAGCAAGAGCTGTGAGTTCACCTTAATGAAGTCTGTACCTTTTACAGATCTTTACTTCTCATACGGAAAGGCAAGACACCTCTATGGCTGAGTTAATAATTCCATTTACACTCTAACCTGCTACATACGGCCTTTTTATTTGTCTCCTATCTGGACTCTATCCTGATGTCAGACAACTTCCACTGTGAAGTCATCAGTGGAGTCCAAACCACCATCAACATTGTTTATGCTGAGGATTTCTAAATTTCCTAAATTGTCAGCCAAAGTTAAGAATTTAAATACCCATTAAGTGTTCAAAAAAGTGCTCTAAAAGGTGCTAGGTATCTGCAACTCCATCTTCTGTCAACAGGAGGTTCAGATGCTTCTGTGTTTTTTCAAAAATCAAGCCTTTCCTTAAGCTAGGAAATATTGGTCAAGATTAGGTAGCCATCACCAGGTGCTACCATTCAGGAGCTCTATTATTTTCCCAACTTCAATCACAGACAAATGAAGGGTGGAAGTCCACATGGATGTGGATAATGTAGCTGTGAGGAGCTAAACATTTTGCCTCTGAAACAAGATCTGGTTTTGCAAATGTTGAAGCTCAACAAACAGTAAGGCAGAGTTTGCACTGAAGAGCACTGATTGCCATTCTTCCACTAGCATGTTGAGATCACTTAAAAGAACACCTGTTTTTTTTACTTGGTGTTTTAAGCTATCATATACCACTAACTGTAAAAATATAGTTTGCTAGATGGCATTGCCAGGACCCATGCTTTTGGTAACAAAAACCTAAAAGATGTACAATTACCATACATAAATCCTGACTGACAGACAGAGACAAATAATGTAAAATGTTCATCCTACATGCTAGAATTCTTTAATGCATGTGTCAAATGTCTGATATCTACTGCAAAACCCCAAGCTTTTCTGGCTGCACTGTCCCACTGGGGTGTCCGAGTGGTCTGGTACACCAGTCACAGGGTAACAGGCTGCATTACAGGACTCTGGGGCAAGGAGCCTGCTGCTCTTGCTGTCTGCCAATAACCGTAGGTGTCACCAGCACTTACTAGGAGGGGAGCCAGAAGGTGAAAAACAAATCAAAGAAAATAATAAGAAAATAACTTTTCCCTAGCAATTAGCACACGAGATTTGCTTCTTAACTCCTTCACCTAAAAAGTATTTTTTAACAACTGCTGTTTAAAAAAAAATAGGAACAAGGGATCCAAATGTTTTAAAAAGCAATCATAGAGTGGCCATCGCACAGTACAGTACTGCCTTCCCCGTGCTCTGCAATGGGACAAATCACTGCACAGCCCCTGCCCCAACTTCTCTTCAAAAACAGTCACACGCTTCATGGGATGTGGTTTTAAAAAGCAGCCTGTGACTTTTCAGGCAAAATTTCCAGCCACAATTTTTAAGGTGGTAATAAATATAAAAGATTTTGGTATCAGTGATTTTTTTCAATAAATGACCTGGAATAGAGAACAAATTATTTGTCTAAGTGACAGTAAATGTAGCGATACATTTAAATAGAAGAAGTTTGCATTAGTTTGAGACATCGTCAGAAAGTCATACCAGTGAATCCCATTGAGGCACCTTCTCTTGATTGCCTGCGGAGCCCATCTTCGTCTCGGAAATCAATGTAAACAAGGTCTATTGCTTGAAGGCCAAATGCCTTTGCTGTGACTACTATTTTTTGCCTGGCATACAGAATATCATGAGTTTCCTTACTGCTTGTTGCACCTATGAAAATAATTCAAAACAAAGAAAAGCTGACAAGTATTTTTGGCCTTTCTGTTTTAAATATTTCCTTTGTGCAAAAAAGGGAAGTTTGAGTTTTCATTTAACCATTTTAGAAAACAAAATGGGGGTGCAAGGCTATATTGTCAATATGATACTCTTCTGAGAAAAAAAAAAGCTGCTTTAGCAAAAAATAAAAAATAATCTCTATAAACTCTGGCTTATAAAATTCATATTTTGATTTAGTTCAAATCAGAAGTTATAAGCCTGAAGTCAGTGGAAGCTTTGGCTGGTAAGGACTTCTGCTTTGGGACTAACATGAAGTAATTATTTGATTATATTACTTACTGTATGTACAGTGAGAAGCATTAGAGTAAGAGAAGCTTTACACAAATTGATATACTGGATACAAATAAATGGTTAAAAAATTCACACTGAGAATAGAATTGAACTTTTCCCGGTTCCGATTCTTGTCACAACTGATGTCCTTAGCTGCATATTTTAGCTTTAGTATTTGGATGAAAAAATAATGGTAGATGACTTCTGAGAAGCAAAAGTATTCGCAAGACTTCATGTGCACACAGGGCACCAGCTAAGCTGTGTGAACGCTGGTGTGAAATAATAATAATAATTATAATATATAATAATTAA
>NW_009951346.1:0-3076 GCF_000696875.1 Nestor notabilis | reverse complement strand
GTAAAACCCATCATGAGCGATACAAAATAAAGCCGTTGCAACTACATGTTTGTTTCAAGCTGAAATGGGAAAAAACTATAAACAAATAATAATAAAAAATATATATTATTTTGGAGAAATTGTCTACACAAGGTCTTCTTTTAAACAGGCAGAGGAGGGTGTTTTTTGCTGAGTAGTTACTTCCTATATTCTGATTCCTCTTTTTGTATTTGAATGGCTAACTAAATGCTCTAAGGTTATCACTTGTGTTTACGCACAGTTTGAAGATACAACTACCAATAATTTAAGAAAAATGCAGGAAAACTTTCTATTCCTTCTAGTAATGAAAGGCAAACTATACCTGTGCTCGCTTCTCCATGTCCTGACAAGTACCTAGCTGTTCTTCCATTGCAGCTCTGATTTGCCTTGCCTCATACTCCAGCTGTCTTCTGGTCATGTCTGTTTGCAAGGAGAACTGAAATTGAAGTACAGAGAAGGCATTTTAGTGAACAGCATTTACATAAACTATGTATTTCTCTGGACAAAAGCAGAACAATTACTTTTCCACAGCAAACTTCATAAACCAACAAAATATAATAACAGGTCCTTAAAAAAAGACTGCATTATTAGAACAAGAACATATACCTGCAAATTTTGTCAAGTAATAAATACAAAAGATAAACACTGAGACAGTATCATTCCTCACAAGCCAGGAACATCTGGTTACTAACGTATGTCAGCATACCAACAAAATGATTACATGTGCCACCTGAAGCGGTGTTTTCAAAAATATTTAGAGCTATAAAACTCCTGCATGTAGTGATGGTGGTATTCATACTACTACTATCTACCTTGTTTTTAACTATCCTGTAAAAAAACCACAAGTGTTCAATTCAGGAACACCAACACAGCTTAAGGCAAGATATTCCAACTGATAGATTTTTCAAGGCAGGAGCAAAGTGCTTCACTAGTTTTGAACAACTACTTGGCTTGCAAATAAATTTCCAAGTTTCCAAGAGCAGTTCTACCAGAAGACTTCACTAAGGCCAGTTCAGGGAGTCAAAAAGAGACAGTCACCTGTGCATATGTAAAATGCTACTAGAAAGAATGGGATCCGCAATTCTGTTGTGGCTGGACTGAGCAGTAATGGATATAAACTACCACAAAAGGGGTAGTGTAGATGTTAAGTAAGACATTCTAAACATAAGAGCAGCTAAGTTAATTCATTACCTATGAAACTGGGGAGATGATCTAAAATGTACACTAGAGTGACACAGATACAGCTGACAATACCTTTGGGAATGGGCTGCTCTTCCTCAAGATCATTTTCAGACCTTTTCCCCTTGCTTTTGCTGCTCTGACAAGCCCAGCCATGACTCACTGTTGCATCTGCTGAAGTCTAGATGCTTCACCCCAGTCTCGGAAGTGTTTCCATTTCCAGGAAGCTGACTGACTCCTGATCAGGAATGACTCTATAAAGGTGGACAACCAGGTCTTCCCATGTATGTGTAAAGGAATGCACTGCAGATATATCCGAGCTGCTGAGGTCTAACAGGAAAACCTGTATTATCTGGGACATTGGACATCTTCATTATCCTAGATAATGGTGACTTGACTATGAATAGTTTGGAGACACCGAAGTAAAAGCTTGGAGCAACAATACCTGCATAGGCTATAGCTCCACTTGCTGTAATTAAGAGCTCCTGTATAGATTGTCTCTTAGGCTAATATTGCTCTCAAAACGAAAAGAATCCACTAAGTAACAGGATGGATAGAGAAAAGACCTTTGGGGGACAGAGTTAAATAAGTGTACTGACAAGTAATTCATTTTTCAAGAGGACTTTTCAGCCTTCCTCTCTATCACTGACATTTATACTGGTAGGTATGAATTGTAATGTGCAAAATTATATATGAAAACAATGCATTCTTTAGGCTATGTTAGCCTTACATACTGAATAAAATTGTTTTTAAATTAAAATGATAGTAGAGTGCATTAGCAAATTCATTAAACATACGCAGGATCCAAACAGAGATCACAGCGCCAAATACATGAGCAAGCAAACTAAAAGTACTTACATTTTCAGTAAGGGGGAGACTATCAATCCTTTTAGTCAAGTTCTGAAGCTGGGCATAATACCAGTCCTTCTCTTTCTCTTCCTTCTCGAGCTCCGCAAGCAAAAGAGATCTATTAAAAACAAAAGTGGGAAATGTTTCACTATTAAGACCTCATTACTACATGTAAGTACAGAAATAGGCATTGATAACCACTAAAAAAAGATTAAATGAGAAACTAGGTTTGAAGCAGGCACTAGAAGGCATTTGAGAAGGTGGGTATAATTCACTGGCCCAAAATCATACCCGCTCTTCTATGCTAAGGAAATCATTAGTTGCTTGAATAGCAGGTCCATAGCTATAGGAGACGGACATACCTATGTGTTTCCACAAAACTACTGTGAAATCTAATGCCAAGAGGCATTCTGTGAAAACAAAACCCGATTATTAGTTGTGTGCTAAGTTGTATCCTGCCTCTTTTAGACAACATACTTTGTACAATACATAAAACTACTTTTAAGAAAAGGCCTGAATCTTACAGGAAGGAGCATGTACATCCCGAATCACATTACCCAATTAAATTATCCCATCAACCTTTGCAAGTGTCTACTTAATAACTTCGTTAACAATACCAAAACTATGAGTAAAGCACACAAAACCAAGCTATTTCTGTATTAAAAATATTTTAAAAGAATATTTTCCATCAAATGTTATAGACAGGATACACTGGAAGCTGTTTAAAACATTTTAAACGGTTATCATAAGCATACCTGATGTAGTGTATGAGAAAGATAAAAAGATTAATATATGCAGACTACCAAATCTAAAAAATCTATTAGAAGTTTTACACACTATTTTATAAATCCTTCATGAACTACATTTACGTAGTTGTAAATTTTACCAATATAGTTATATAGCGTTAAGTGTTTCAACACTTTTCAAAACATGTAGTAATATTTCCAGGCAAAATCTAGCTAGTAGGGATATACAGAAAAGCCATGCTTCTACTTTTGGTTTTTTGTGTGGTTGGGTTTTGGTTTTTTGT
>NW_009951345.1:0-3392 GCF_000696875.1 Nestor notabilis | reverse complement strand
ACTGCTGTAGCTGAACCCAGGACAGACAGTAGTGATGGGGTCACTGAGAGTTCCTTAGCTCAGTTTCCTGCTCCTTCAGCTGGGCCTGTTTTGTGGCTTTAATAGGATTAAAGAAACATTTACATTGAGGCTTTAGGAGCATTTTCACACTGCTCCTTTACCCAACTCAAAGAGCAGTATGAATCCAAAGGATTAAGTAAGGGATTTATGTAAAGTTGTAGTGTAAGATGAGTTGGTGCACCTGGCTTTCCTTTTTCTCTTCTGTGAATAAGGTATACTGAACCAGCGTTCTGCATGTGATGCAGAAGTAAGCTTAGCATTTTTTCCTGAACTTTAAGTGTTTATAAGCTTTGAAATTATTGTTTCTAAATATTAAAATTAAATGGTAGTTTCTGATGAAGGAATAACGTATTTCAGTCTATAGATCCTTATAGATTTTTTTGTCAGATGGCCTTACGGCATTTTTCTGCCACTTTCAATACTGAAACATCATGCGTTTAAGAGAATTTTTAATTTCCTGGAAATTACGGTACTCTGACTTTAAAAATGGAAGGTGGAGGGGGAATACGGTTCTCTGTCACTTACCTAGGTTCATTAAAATCCATAGGAAATTTTTAAATAACCAAAATTATAATTTTCAAACTCCCTGAGTAATCATTTATGCTGCTGAAAGCAATTTAGTTGAAACTACGTGAGTAACCTATTGTATATTTTTTGCAATTACTGTAGAGTAAAATTACCAGAGTTTGAAATTCTTTACTTAAAACTGTTTCATATATCCTTTTGTGCCTCACTGTGTAAATATCTACAAAGACCAAGATTAGTCAGGCGAGATTCCAGTTGAAACTGAAATCAAGTGGTGTTATTGCTGGGAAAATACTGTGCTATCAAAGCCAAAAGAGGAAAAAAATAACAGGATGAATTATAATGTTCAACAGTGAGATGACTGGTTACTATACACTGTTGCAAAACTACTCTTGTGATTTAGATGTATTGTGTTTTTAATCCAGTGTGCATCATTATAATTACTGTAAGAAGTATATTGACTTTGGATTTGGTCTGCAATCACATCATCATTCAGCTTGCTGTGTGGATGTAGACTCTTCGCGTTAATAAAGATTTGCAGCATACACCATCCTAATGTCACCCAGATGTATCCATCAGTGGATAGTGGTGTTGTTTTTCACATCATGAGGTGATCAAGCTGCACCTGAGGTCCAGGGCAATGCAACATCTGTCATCCAGGGTCCCTATGTTCTGCAAGTATTTGATAAGAAAACTTCCATATTTCTTTCTGTTGTCTGTTAGGAAGGCTGTGTTTGACAGGAGGAAGTGACGCATCCTTAGACACCTCCTGTCCCCTGTAAGTGAGGCTCTCCTATATTATTCCTGACTCACCTTTCAGTGTTATAATTGAACAGTGTTTTATACTGTACTTCTGGAAATCTGAGAATTCTGAACAGATCATTTGTCTTGAGATTGGTTATTTTGCATTCTCTAAAACTTTCACAAAATCTGTTCTGAGAATAAGTAGAGAAAAAAAGTCAAAATTCTTGATTACATGTGTGGAATTGGTCATTTTAATGCAACTTGTGACTCTTGTCCATAGGCATTTTCATTAGATTGACTAAGACAGGTAATAAGAAAGAACAAAACAACAACAAACCAGACAAAAAATATGGATCCTTGTCTATGAATGAACATGAATACCCTTATTTTACTATCCTGGTGAGAAAGTTAGGTCAGCTGGACTTTGAAGGTTAAACATATATTATTCTATTAGACTGAAGAAGTGAATGCTTTGAGAGTACTTGATGAAGATTTTGTCATTCCTGTTTAAAATAAAAACTTTATTAATTTTCTGTCTTTCTCTTTCATTCATCTATCTATATGCTTATAACCAAATTTGTATTCCAGTGATTTGTATCTCACTGATATTTCCTAAATGAGAAATTTAGACTATGTATAGTTAGGTATTTTGATAACACAGCAGCAGTTATAAATTTTTAAGTTGGTGTAATCCACATTAATGTGTGCTACATGCAATGTTTAATCAATTCAATATGATCAACTTGGATTAATTAAAGATGAACAATCATCTGCGGTTTTATTTTCTTAGTCATAGGCCAACTTTTTGGCTTTTTGTAAGTCCCTGCTGTACTATTCTCTTGGCACCAAGGGGGTCCTAAAGAGTCTTGGAAAGTTAATGATGGATATGCTCAGTAAAGGCATTTTGGCATGCACGTGCAAAGCTGTCAAATTGCAAGAGAATAGAGGCAATTGTTCCACTCTGACATTATTGTGAGTCCTCAGTGCAAAGACCAGAAGCTGCGAAAAGGCCTCTTCCATCCCTAGATTTCTGTGATACCATTTTAATTGCAATAGAGCTTGAGCCCCAAAGAGACAAGGACAGAACACAGAAAGCTCTTTTTTCCGTTGTGTTTCCATGACATGTAAGGACACTCGTGTGGTCTCCAGATCTGTGTTGTGAAAAGACAGAACTTGCAACATCTTAATTAAAAATTAAAAAAAAAGTTGTGCTCTGTAGAATTTCTCTGTCCATGTACAAGAATAGGGTAAGCCTAGAGTAATTGTGGGGACACCACAAAGTCCCATAACTTAGCAGATTCTCTTGGCTGTACAGTTTTGATAGGGTATTGATTTTTTTTTTTTTTTTTGTTCACTGCATGAATGAGTAGATAACTTTGTGCCTAAGGATGGTTTATTCTGTTTTACCTGCTTACATTTTTATTGGTTTTTATCTGGGGAATTATTTGAAACTTTTCAGAACTGGATATATGCAGAGATTTGCAAGCTGGTTTTATACCAAATCCTGTAGCTTCTTTGCTCTATTTCTCAGGTATGTCTTTTTGTTTTACTGGTTTTATCCTTTTACTGAACTTTGATTTAAAAAAGTAAATGGGAAAGTTGGACTTACCAGATATGTTCTGATGAATCTTTCTTATGATTATGTCCTGCAATTGGATTCCTGCAAAGCCAGTGGGATCAAAATTTGAGACTTAAGTTGTCTATGAAGCTAGAGAAACATGTAAAGAACCAAATCTTCTTACCTACAGCGATAGTAAGATTAGATAGATGAAGCAACACAACGCGATTTCCTGTTTACTTTTTGTATTCAAATCATCATGAATGACAAAAAGACTAAGCAGCCTTTACTTATGAGTTAGAAATTTAGCAAGATGCTTCAATTACTTTTATATATATAGTTAATATGTATATAAGTTATTTTTCTACTTTGGCTGCAGACTACTGACTCATATAATTTGTCAAGTGTGTTTTTCCCTCCCTTGCCCTCTACCCCACCCCTTAGCAACAGCATCTTGTCTTTTTATCTTTTTTTTTTTTTTTTTAAATAATTTAAAATAAGATAC
>NW_009951344.1:0-3384 GCF_000696875.1 Nestor notabilis | reverse complement strand
ATCAGGTCCCATGGACTTGTGCCTGTTCAGGATCTGAAGAATGTGCACAAGTCCATGCTTCGACAATATTCAGGGAAGCGTTTGTTTTTTAAATGTTGATCTGATACTAAGGTCCTAGTTGCCCAGTTGGGCTCCCTCAGTACTATTTCAGTGAATGCTATCAATAATTTGCCTGGCTCTAGCATATCTGGGATACCATTTTGTGTAAGTTTTGACCATGGACAGCCTCTGTGGTTCTAGCTGTGAACCACAGTAATGAAAAGAGAAATTCTTCTAAATAGTGCCCATCCAGGAACGCAAGCTGAAGAAAGTACTCGAAAAGGGCTATGGGCTAGGAAAAAAAGAGAGCTTAAGGATGCCAGTGTCACAGCAGAGCCTGAGACAGCCTTCTTAGTGGTTAAGCATATCTGAGGCATCAAGATGGAAAAATACTTCAGAGATTTTGTAAGCTGTAGAACAAGTTCCAACTATTTAACAGAGTTAATGCTGAGCTCTTCTGACTCATAGCACTAAAAAGCTGCTCCAAACAGCCTCACTGCTGAATCAATTAGCTCAGCCAGCACTCTTCCCATCGAAGTAACACCTTCCCTTCTTCCTCAGCTTTAAGACTTAATTGAATAGCATCAATAACAAAAATGAATAAAGCTATATTCCCTTCTGTACCCACTCCTGCCAAAGATTGCTTGCATGCTTCACCTTGCCCTACTTACACACTTGTAAGTTTGAAGGGAAACTTCAAACTGGAGTTTGGAGCCTGTGCTAGAAATCAAAACCCTTGCAATCAAACCAACTCAGTTAATATATGTAATCCTTCAGAGAAAATAGAGTCCAGGGATCTTTGGCAGTGATAATTCTCAGGATTGGACAGATGATGATGTGGAGGGGATCAGTTTGACACAGACAGGGGACCTGAACTGGGGACTGGAAGAGCTGACTGAGTTTGTAGTCTCAGAGCTGCAGCTGCAATTGAAGAGGCATGGGTACATGGGGTCTGTAACACACAGTCAGCCCTGGATCCCCACATAATGTACTTTACAACTGATTCTGAAAGTAGTATTTGGCCTGTAACCTTCACACCACACTGGCTCTAGGTCAGATCACCAAAATTGTCTGTAGGTCTCTTGAGCGTGTCTTTGATTCCAGCAGATTTTTCTGCTTGTGGATAGCTCTGGTAGCAAGTCTTTGGCATTGCAATCATTGCAGCTATCTCTTTTTTTATTTTTTATGATTAATTAGTCAATTATATGAAATTACCTTTTGCAATTAAAGCATAATTCAGAAAAAAACATTGAGCAGATAATGCTCATTTGTCATTAAGCTGCTTGTAACTCAGGCTGTTGGATGGCAGGGTGTTTGTAGTTTCTTGTTTTACTGCTGGATGAACACCATTGATTAAAATCCCCACCCTAACATAGTGCTTGGAGTGATTCAGTCTTGTCCTTTAATATTTGGAAGGAAAAGGACTTAGATGTGCAATCTCCATTGTTAATAAAGAGCGTTTGGGCTTTGGGAGGTTGTTTCAGCATTGAGCTGAACTTTGTAATGTGGAGTTGAAAGGGTAATGGATGTAACTAAGTGTTATTTAAACTGTCACATTAAAAGGAATCTTAAATATGGTACCTTAAAAGTTGTTTCTGTTGTGAACAGGGAAGGACAAATTAGTTATTGCCTGTGTAATTGTTTAGTTATCCGTCAGATTATTGCAAACTGCATGTGTGTACTTTTCAAAGTGCTTTGGTGTAGACAGACACAGACCTTTGCTCCTGAGGAATTCAATGATTTGCCCCATGGGGATTGCTGGGCTTGCCAGAGTTCACTTAATGACACTGATGGGTCAATTCTCTGCCAGAGCCAGCAACTCATCTTCATCATCTTCTCAACTTCACATCCACTAATGATCAGTCCTCATAATGAAGGCATTTTTCACCCTGCCAGGAGTCACAAGGAGAAAAAATGATTGACAGAGTTATCTGGATTGTAGTAATTAAATCAGGGCAGACAAATCCCTGCTCTCATTATATTTCAGACATGTCTGAACCATGAAAAAGAGCTGGAGCATGCCGATTTGCTTCCTACAGTTCAAAATGTGGCATTAAATGCTGTCTATGATATACAGGGTTACAATACATAAATGTGGACAAATTAGAAAAGGATAGTTACAAATCACAAGTGGTCTAAATATGGGTGTTAGGTTTAGTCATCTTTAGTGAAATATGTATATCAAACACCTGAAAAAAGCTATTAGCCATAAGACATTAGCAAGTTTCAGGAAATGAACCTGATAGTGTGCCATGCTTCCAAAAGCACCCAGGCTCATTCTGCAGTGCCATGCACAGAAAATGCATTTGTCTGTCCCAGTGAGGTGAAAGAGATGGCAGGTGGAAAGAGAGATACAAACCAGTGACAAGATTCATGGTACAGAACTGGCATGGTCACAGGATTGGTGCTTGCACAGGAGAACACAACTGCATGGGGTTTGAACTCTCTTGTTTGTAGATGAGAACACAGATTTACACTGTAGAAGCCAGAAAAGGATTTCAAATACCACTGTGATTCTTTTGTTGGTGGTTTGCTTGTTGTGCAGCACTTGCCTTGAAGAAGGATTTGTGTGCAGATGTTCTCTGGGTAATGCTGCAACCTGGATTCAAGAGTTGTCCCTTGATTCTTTTTGAAGAGTTTTTTCTTCCATCAGTTTATTAAGATGAGCTTTTTTTCAGATACTGTAAAATACTTTACTCGCTTTAAACAGAGGATGCTGCATGAACTTGGATTAACATTAACCAGATAATTAAGCTGATTTCGTCTAGTTAATATTGGTTACATAAGACGTGCATTTAGAGAGAGACAGATTAAGGGTTTAAAGCAGGAAAATTGAGTAAGGAAATCTGGATTCACTGGGACAGATGCTCAGATAGTATAAATTGGTGTAAGTTCACTGAGCTGAGTTTAAAGCACTGAGTTGCATTTATGGGATATTTGGTCCATATATGATACATTTGAAAACAAACCTTAATAATTCATAAATGCAGATGAGAACTCAAAGTAGAATTTAGACAAGAGTACATTAAACAGAAAAATGTTTCAGAAGGAGCAAAGGCTTTGAGGATATGACGCCCATTCCCTTCACATGGCTGCTTTTGTGGGTCCTTCCATGTGTCCTTCCAGTTTAGCTTCACGAATGATACAGAGCCTCCACTGGAATCTGATACCCAAATCAGCATGGAAATGCTTTGCCTCTGATGCTACAAGTACTTCTTGTAGGCACTGTCAGCATCCTGAGGAAATTCAGAGCTCCAAAGAACATGCAAGTAAATACAGATAATTAAGGAAAAGTTTTAAATGCAGTTCTTTGTAATGTAATGTTTTGCAAGACCTAGGCTTTTC
>NW_009951343.1:0-3174 GCF_000696875.1 Nestor notabilis | reverse complement strand
GAAACATGAAAACCCATGTGTGTTTCTGAGAGAAATAATGGTTCAAGCTTTGTGTTTCTGGTTCTCCTCCACTGTTCCCTTTGAAACAGATGAAGTTTGTAGATCTGGGCTTTCACACGACTTAAATTTGATTTGTTTTCAAAACCCTTTTGTCTCAGTTTCAGCATCTGTTCACTAAGTAGATGTAAGAGACTCCAAATCAGTAAGCATCCTGGATATGGTAAGCATCTAACTTTGGATGTCGTTCAGGGTATTTAATGTTGGAACAGAAAAGCCTAATTGCATGACATATCCTATTGGGCAGCAAAGCTGACTGAAGTGGTTATGTCTCTACATATTCCATTGCTTCTCCCAGGCTTTCAACAGGCGTATTGACACGTCGGGGTTAAAATCAGGTAAGATGAGCAAAACAGATCAAGTTGTTCTTCGTGCAACAGGCAGCAGACTTGTGAAATTTTTTTCACTGAATACTGTGGTTTTGAAAGACCTTTCATGGGTTGCAGAAGACATCAGACAAGTACTTAAGAGAGGAATTCCAGTGGGAGCTACCAAACCAAAGATGGATCAGGAAATCCCAAGAAGTGAAAATAGTCAGAGGCTAGAAGGGTTCTTGGAGGAAATGTCTTCTGTACTGGTCTGCTTGTTGCTGTTCCTTGACACAGAGGAGTGGCCCTAAGCAGACAGTTTATTTAGAAGGAGACGACACAGGACCGAAGGGCTTAATTTCTGAGGCCTAACTCAGCAAAGCTAAGTCAAAAACCTATGTCAAAATGTGTTCTGCCACGGAAGTCTTCAGAAAACAGGAAAGATGAACTAGGATACTCTTCCATGAGAAAATGCAACCCAGAATTCCAAGAAGAGAAACTTAGTTGCTATGAGTTACCAAAAGGGATGTGCTCACATCAGGTGGTTCATCCCACAGTTAGAGAAAGCCCACTTCATTTCTACGGGTATATCCAGCTGAAACTCCTTTATCCTCCTGCTCTGGGTGGAAAATATGCAACAAACCAAGTTCTCTGTGTAGCATTTAAATACTGTATACAGTAAAGTAGACATTTATGTAAGTCATTCCAAGTAAAAGACATTTTGATGGCTGTAGACAGAATGTGACCAGAAATGAACAAAATGTCTGTATATTTGCACCTAAAGTGACATTTCAGTGTGAGAGGTCATGAGCAAATTTCTACCAAAATTGTTGAAACATAACTTTTATCAAAGTAAATATTAACTTGTGTACTTTCCCAGTTTATTCAAAATAATTCTGAACTGGGTTACACATGACTATGTAATACCTTATACTGTGTGTGTATATACATATATGTATGTATACAAACACAAATATATGCAAATGCGTGTGTGTTTAATCAAGTCAGACCTGTCTCATATCAAGTCACAAAATGGATGTGAATGCAAAGTCATAAAAAGGGAGAGCAGATCCTGGATCAGATATTCCCATCTGCAAATAAGAATTCTCATTCTCATTTGCCTGCCTGCTCCCCCCTCACAAAAAAGTCGTTACCAGAGGTGATATTTTCCCCAAAGTCTTACTTTCTGGGAATCAACAGTTTCCCAGTGAATATATATATATATATATATATTCACTGGGAAACTGTTGATTCCCAGAAAGTAAGACTTTGGGGAAAATATCACCTCTGGTAACGACTTTTTTGTGAGGGGGGAGCAGGCAGGCAAATGAGAATGAGAATTCTTATTTGCAGATGGGAATATCTGATCCAGGATCTGCTCTCCCTTTTTATGACTTTGCATTCACATCCATTTTGTGACTTGATATGAGACAGGTCTGACTTGATTAAACACACACGCATTTGCATATATTTGTGTTTGTATACATACATATATGTATATACACACACAGTATAAGGTATTACATAGTCATGTGTAACCCAGTTCAGAATTATTTTGAATAAACTGGGAAAGTACACAAGTTAATATTTACTTTGATAAAAGTTATGTTTCAACAATTTTGGTAGAAATTTGCTCATGACCTCTCACACTGAAATGTCACTTTAGGTGCAAATATACAGACATTTTGTTCATTTCTGGTCACATTCTGTCTACAGCCATCAAAATGTCTTTTACTTGGAATGACTTACATAAATGTCTACTTTACTGTATACAGTATTTAAATGCTACACAGAGAACTTGGTTTGTTGCATATTTTCCACCCAGAGCAGGAGGATAAAGGAGTTTCAGCTGGATATACCCGTAGAAATGAAGTGGGCTTTCTCTAACTGTGGGATGAACCACCTGATGTGAGCACATCCCTTTTGGTAACTCATAGCAACTAAGTTTCTCTTCTTGGAATTCTGGGTTGCATTTTCTCATGGAAGAGTATCCTAGTTCATCTTTCCTGTTTTCTGAAGACTTCCGTGGCAGAACACATTTTGACATAGGTTTTTGACTTAGCTTTGCTGAGTTAGGCCTCAGAAATTAAGCCCTTCGGTCCTGTGTCGTCTCCTTCTAAATAAACTGTCTGCTTAGGGCCACTCCTCTGTGTCAAGGAACAGCAACAAGCAGACCAGTACAGAAGACATTTCCTCCAAGAACCCTTCTAGCCTCTGACTATTTTCACTTCTTGGGATTTCCTGATCCATCTTTGGTTTGGTAGCTCCCACTGGAATTCCTCTCTTAAGTACTTGTCTGATGTCTTCTGCAACCCATGAAAGGTCTTTCAAAACCACAGTATTCAGTGAAAAAAATTTCACAAGTCTGCTGCCTGTTGCACGAAGAACAACTTGATCTGTTTTGCTCATCTTACCTGATTTTAACCCCGACGTGTCAATACGCCTGTTGAAAGCCTGGGAGAAGCAATGGAATATGTAGAGACATAACCACTTCAGTCAGCTTTGCTGCCCAATAGGATATGTCATGCAATTAGGCTTTTCTGTTCCAACATTAAATACCCTGAACGACATCCAAAGTTAGATGCTTACCATATCCAGGATGCTTACTGATTTGGAGTCTCTTACATCTACTTAGTGAACAGATGCTGAAACTGAGACAAAAGGGTTTTGAAAACAAATCAAATTTAAGTCGTGTGAAAGCCCAGATCTACAAACTTCATCTGTTTCAAAGGGAACAGTGGAGGAGAACCAGAAACACAAAGCTTGAACCATTATTTCTCTCAGAAACACACATGGGTTTTCATGTTTC
>NW_009951342.1:0-2959 GCF_000696875.1 Nestor notabilis | reverse complement strand
CCACCCTGTGTCTATTAATGTAATTCAGACAGCTGTTCCCGACTGTGGTAGCAAGTGGGTCACGTAACAGGCTCTGAAGAAGTTAAGGGCCTTGTAAGCCCTTAACTTCTACTGACTTCAGGCTTTGCTGCTCTTTTAGCAACAGAAGGAAATAGTTTTTTCTTTCACTAGCTTACGGAGAGAAGGTGGCTCTTGAGAAAAAATTAAGTGTAGGAGATGAAAGTGTTCATGCCTGCAGTCCATCTAGTCCACCTTCTGCATTGATGCAAGACTCTTTAGGGCAAGACTATTTTTAAAAATAGGTGCCATTTAAAAAATGCATAGCATAAGGAGCACTAAATCCAACTTGCTTGTCAAGTGGCTCATCTAAAAATCCATAGTTTTAACAGAAATTGGGCCTTTGAAGATACAAAGGTGCCCAGTGCCATTTAGAAAAAACCCACTGACTTTTACTTAGATATTGTAAAACCTCTGGACCTCAATCTAAACTAATTCTTCAGCGCTTTTGCTGTGAAACCTTAAGACAACAGCTCTTGAAAAATGACAAGACGGCTTTAACTGATCTCACACTCAGAAATATTTCTCTACCATCTATGATGGAAGTATATGCTCCTGTTCTCATTTTTGGGTCACTATCCTTTTAAAAGCCCTCCCCATCCTTGTCCAAATGATTTCCTCTCTCCTCTTGTGCAAAAGTCTTTTTCAAGCATTTTATACCAATGGAGTGCATGCCTTTGGCAGCCTTGAGAGCCAGGACAGCAGCTCAAGAGAGGCTGCACTCAGTGGATCTGAGATTACAAAATGGTGAACATACACAGTCCAGTACTTTGTACCTGGACAGTTATCCAGAAATGGTGTAACATAGCACTGGCATATACTGAGCCACAATAAAACCCATCAGCTCTGCAGATGCACACCACATGCCTCACCTTGGTACTGTACCTGCTACCCACATCTGTATCTTCTACAAGGTGTGTGCACAGTGCACCAGAACATCATCCTTGGGATAATTTATCTCAACACTGCCCAAACTCCCGGGCTAGTGTAGCACCAGCACAGGTACTGCATAAAAGGACAGGGTTCAGTAAGCTGGAAGGGCTCCTCTCCCTGTCAAGTCCAGAAGTCTCTGATGCTCCAAGCAGCCCAATTTCTGGGGTAAGGTATGTAGCCTACACTGAGCTGTCTGTTGATGCTTGAGTTAGTTACCTATACAACCATTTCCATAACTGCCTCAATCCATTTGCTTTGAGATGGAGCCAAATTTCTGCTCTCAAAACTAAATCTTGTCAGCCATATTTTTATTCTTTTTTTTGGCCTCTTGGTGGGATTCTCTGAATGTGCTATACTGCAGTTATCTAAACCAAAAGAGACTGTGACCTTCCTATTATCAGTATTCCCTAGCCTTGGTGATTTCTGCTCACACTCCCTTTTTATTGTCTTATCACAGTCAACTCAAAGTTCCTGTACAAGAGAAGTGCACACAGCCTTTTACTTCCTTTTGGATTCACAGAGCTCAGCCAACTGCCAGTCTACAGTACTTCAGCTTCTTTTCCTGCTTGTCTTCCCATTACTCATATTCTCCTAGTCTTATTTCAAATGTCCCTCTTTAAAGCTTGAAAAAGATACTATCTCTTTTCGTACTACCTCATCTGGGAGCTGTGAGATGGACTTGGGCTCACACATAACAACGCAGCACCAAGCAGAAGGACAAAATGGGAACGCTTAATGCTGCCAGGCATGACATTCACAAAAGAATTTTAAAACTGTAAAATCTGTATCTTTCTTTTCTAGGGCTGCACAGTTTGTGGTCATTTACATGAATACAGGAAGAGCTCTGCTTTTATGCAGAACATAGTTATTCTATGTAATAAGGCCACGTAGATCAGTGCCTGGTCTCTGACAAAGGCCAGTAGTGAATGTTTAGGCAAAAAGTCCAAGAACTGTGCATGTAGTGGGCTCTGTTCCACAATATATGCTCCCATATTATGGCAAACTGCTGTGAAGACCTTCGGAGCTGGTAATTATATTCGGACCTTCAGATTTAGTAACTGTCAATGGACTGATGCCCTAGGAATTAAATCTGGTAATTTTCACATGCAAGTGTTTTTTAATGTTGTTTTTTTTCTTTAATTTCATTGAGTGCTTTCTAGTTCTTCTGGTGTTAAGACACAATGAATAACCATTCTGGGTACCAAATCCATACCACTTTGGATCAAAATTCTCTCACAGTACCCGTCAGTCTTTTTTGTGGAAGAGTCCTATTTAGTTGCTCCTCTTTAATGCCTTTTGGTGTGTCTACTGTCGTTCTCTGAGCTTGCTTTAGTGCTACTGTCTCCCTGAGACGGAGAGGGGGAAGCAAATGGTATGCAGCAGTCACTATGTGACTAGTGGTGCATCACTAGTTTCTGCTTTGTCTTCTGTCCCAATTCCCTCTCATCAGAAACACTCTGTTTCCTTTGAAGGAGTATCTGCTCAAGTAACAGAGACTGGGTGGAAGCTACATGACAGAAAATAGCAAGAGAGTGGCTACTGTGGAGGTACAACTGACTCTGAACCCAAACAAGCATACTCTGGCAGAGGGATATCTCCCTTTCGCTCCTCCATCCACATGCAAGCTCTGAGCCACCTCCTTGGCAGGAGGGCAAGAATGGGAGGAAGAACACTACAAACACGACGACTTCTGGCTCAGGGAAGCTGCAACAGTAAAATGAGGTTGGGAGGCAGATTAGCAGCTGTTTGTCAGCTCTTTCAAGAACACGAATACCTTACTACTAAGACGTGCCAGCAGATGGCTCAGCGTAGGGAACCTGGCACCCAGACAAGCAGAGGGTGGTCCTACTGAGCTCAGAATGAAGCAGCTGGGGGTTAATGGAGAACTGCAGTCTCAGCTTTGCCTGCTCAGATGAGATCACTCAAGCTTTTCCACAAGGAACTTTCATGAAAGCAATTAAAAAAAAAA
>NW_009951341.1:0-2527 GCF_000696875.1 Nestor notabilis | reverse complement strand
AAAAAAAATACTGACATAGCCAGGGCTCTATGCCCACCTTTGAAAAAGCCAGGTGTCCATTCCTGGCTATCTTTAATACAACCAAATGTCAGAGGCAAACACTGATATACTTAAGAGTGCCGTCATCATTTCTGACACAGTCAGAGCTCCAGCCTCATCTCTGGTAAAGCCAGTGTTCCATAGCAACCATCTGACACAGACAAAGCTCTGTCCCTACCATTGACATTACCAAGGCTTCATAGGCAGCTCTTATCTTTTTGGCTTCCATGACAATGTCTGTAACAGACAGAGCTCTGCCCTTTTCTCCAATGCTTGGTCTCACCGTCCTTCATAAAAAGGCTGTGTTCATATCAATAATAAAGCCAGAACTTCATATTTTATTTTGACATTGCCAGCATTCTGTCTATATAAATGATATGGTCAAAGTTTTGCTCTCAATCTTAGTATCATCAGGATTATATGGCAACAGCTGCTATAAACAGACGCATGTGCAGGAACACATCCTTGATCCTGAAACATCTAAGGTCTATCCTCATATTCCAGTTCTCTAAAGCTAAATGCAAATATAGCCAGAGAGCTGCCCACTGCAGTGGCACACTTGTGATGCCAATTCCATCTGTGAAGAGCAAGGCTTCATGACAGAATTTGTTACCTGTTATGTTTCTTCTACATCCAGATTTCCACTGCAAGTACTAATCATAGAACAAAATTACTGTGATCTTAACTTTCCACAGTGAAATCCAATTTCCAGCTATTCACAGTGTGGCAAAAAATAAGTTTGCTCGCAAGCTGTTTTCAATTCTGGCTCATACATTTTTTTGAAGAGTCACAGCTAAAATAGTTACACTTTCTTCAAAAATACTACAGGACATTTTTTTTCCTCATATTTGTTGATACAAGATTCATAAATTGAAGAGTTCTAATATCATACAGAAAGCCTCATCTTTTTAATACTGTATCTTCAAGACCTTCAATTTAAAAACAAAAAAATGAAATCTGTGTTGGTTTGGGTTTTTTTTGTCTGTTGTTTAGGAGACTAAATGATACACTTGTATTTCACTATCAAATGTCTTGTTGAAATCAAGTGTGAGAATTTTACTTTTTACTTTTAATAAGAATTAAGAATCTTACAGCATCACATGACTTCTGTTGTTGAACTTTTAATCAATAGAATAAACATTGTAAGACTGTGATGAGACAACCTTTCCTCATCTCTGTGATAGAGAAAGGCCCTTACAAAGTTCCCAGGTAGGAAGGATTGTTCAATGTTTATCTGCAAATGCAAAATGTGACTTCTGGAAACATTCATTTGGGCCCTGGATTCTTCTGTGTTGTACAGCTCTTGGCTGGAGTTCATTCTGGTCTGCTTCATCCTCCATGACTGCATGCACCAGACCCAGTTAATCAGCGAGGTGAAGCTACATGACAATAGAGATTGAGCAGGTGAGTTGCTGAAAACAAGGGATATGTATTAATACGGTGGAGAAACTTGAACCTGGTCTCTCATTACATCATTTAGCTCGCTTGATACTCAGTGACAGGTTTTCTTTAGTATAAGGATATATATCTTCTACCAATTCTAAGAACTGTTTATATGAACTGGAAAGTTGCTCAACATGTATATATGGTCAGTAAATCACTTAATGCTTTTCTGAGGTTTTCTGAAGGTTCTGTTGGGAAATGACCCTAGAAACCTACCTTGCAATTTGCAGTTGCTGGAAACTGTGTTGACTGAAAATTGGAAATGGGAATACCAAACATCTCTTTTGAGACGATCTCTTAATTTCTCATTGTTAATATGCAGACAGAAAGTGTTATATATGTGAGAATAATAAATGACAGATAGGTTAGTGCATTATTTGTGTTTCTTTCCTTCACCATGTACACTTACTTTCTGTGAAGTAATTCCTGAAGCAAAAATATATGTTTCATAATATTTAACCATAGCATTCCTTTCTATTGCACCAAGACAGCGGATAAGGAGGAAGACTTATTGCTTAACCAGAACAAGGTAAAAATGGAAGAAGATGAATGAAAACATGTTCAGGGGAAGACCAGAGTACCATAAGTAAGCAGAATACAGGATGGATGATGCAAGGAGCAAAATAGAAAGGAAGGGAAGGGTAAGAGTAGAATTGGAAAAAACACAAATGATAGATAGAGTGCATAGATAAGGTAACAGATATATTGAAGGTAAAAGGCACAGGACAGGCTGATGGGGAAATTAGTCTTACATATTCTGTGCAGACCTGAAGCCAAAAGTCCTAGTTTAATCTTAGATAGTCATCAAATAATTATAGAACTTGCTTAAAGAACTCTTCAGACAGCAGAATGTGTACTGAGGCCCAGAAACTAGCAAATATTTCTAGGCTTAATATATACAGTTTAAATATATACAAATTTTTTTGTTCTTGTTCCAGGGATAGATGTCTGTGCCATGGAATTAGAGATACCACTCCTTTCCAGTGATCAAACTAGCAGCAATTCAGTTCCACCTAGTTTAGAATCATAGAATAGTTAGGGTTGG
>NW_009951340.1:0-3378 GCF_000696875.1 Nestor notabilis | reverse complement strand
AAAAAAAAAAAAAAAAGAAAGGCATTGGAGGTTACTTTTCAATATTTCCTATTTCCTTTAAAATCCTGCAGACTTTGGAAGATAATCAGCTCCCAGCCAACTTTACAAACATTGTTCATTTTTCACTGCTTCCTGCTTTATATAATCATTTCCCTTGGGTCAGACAGTTTAATGCCTTTGTTGGACTAACATGAATGACTACACAAGACCTCAAGTAATGGAGAAGCAGTTCTCTTTCCTCTTGTTATTTCCAATATTAACTGAGAAACTTGTATTAAGGAAGGAGAGGAACATCACTGCATTAATACAATGGTCAGATAAAGCCACTGGGTGTTGTTTGTCTGCTAACAGGGTATTAAGAAGCAATAGAGAAAAATTACGTTTAAAGATAATTAATTTCCAGGGATAGTACACTCTTTATAAATAATAGAATTTACCCATCTCTCTCAGGCAGTATTTTAGATTGAGGTTTACATTATTCAAGGTTTTTTGAGGGAGAGTTCATAGTAATTTTTCAGTGTGAAAATTTGTAATTTCTTCAAAGTAATCACTCATAAGAGTAAAATCCCCACTTTGATGTTTCACCATGTTAAGTTTAGCTAGCTTTTTGATGACTATTATAACAGAATAAAATAATATGACTGTTGCATGGTATTAGTGCATTGGCTAGACAGCAAATGCTCTAGTTAATGTTCCAGTGCAGTTTCACATCCTTAAAAATTAATGAAACATTCATCTTTGCAAGTGGAGCTTTCCATGCAGAATGTCACAATTACAGTTTTTGAAAAACTGAGCCAGTTTTCATTTAGTGCTTTCAAGTCAGCTAAAGGTGACTCTTGCCTTTACTTCCACTGCAGAACTAAAACCTAAATACACTGCAGAGGTCTTAATGGTGGGCCAATGCCCCTGAGAGGTCTGACAGCAGAAGTGCAATACACTTGCAGGCTTCATGCGCTAGTGGCACTCAGGCTGGATAGACCTTGAGGACCAAGCATGCCAGGGAAATGGGAAGACCTTGCAGCCCTCTTATCAGTCACTGCAAGAAAAACCTGCACTGTCACCTCAAAAACAATTCAGGTCATGCCAAGCCCACCTAAAACAGCTGATGGAAAACTAGTTCTTGCGGGGCCTAGATCAGGCTGAAGGTAAGCCAGCTGTCCTCTGAGAACTGCATTAAACCAAGGAACTTAAGTTGTACCAAAGCAGAAAATCATTTGGACCAGTTTGAAATTATCTGCACTAGACAACAGCATAGAGAAAGAGAGTTTCAGGATGCTCAGTCACAAAGCATGTGTGATGTCCTCAGAAACAGAAAGGTTCATAAACTGGGAGACATGGAAATGGACAGTGTGATAGCTTCTTTAATGTCATGATTTTCTTCAATCTCTTCGGTTGCTGTACAATACAGTAAGTGTAAGCTGCCAAAGATAAAAATGGTTAGAAGGTGCCTTATGTGATTTCATGGGCAAACAGCTGAGGTATTTAACGGCTATGTTGGTGAATACTTCCAAAATGCCCAGTCCAGAACACACTGACCGAACAAACCCCACTCTCAAGCCATCTGATAATCACCCTTGCTGAAAATGTGTATGCAAATACTAATTTCCTTACATTTATTTGCCAGAACCATTCAAAATGACTGACTAGAACAATAAAGAAATTGAAGACTTTCAGGCTGACTCTTTTTTTTCATAGGCTTAAATCAAAACTTAAATGAGCCCAAAACCAGTGAAGAACTTTCTTATGTATCATGAGTTCAGTGTTTACTACACTCATTGTGCGTGTTCTGAACTAGCACATTCAAGCTTCCAGAAGAATAGTGCCACCTTCGAGCTATGTGATCATTTCATCAGCTGGAGGCAGATTTCTAAACGCTGACTTATGTAGGAAAACAACAACCATGCACACCACCCTAAGAACAAACCTTCTCCGGTCATTCCTCAGTTCAGCCCACTGCCACATTACAACTACTAAAATCTGGGCACTTCAGAAACTGTCTCCCAGAATCTTTTCCAAGCACTGCCTTTCTTGTTTGGTTCATGTTTTGGCAACATCCAGTGAATTCAGCAAATAGTTTTTCTCATGCATATGTATTTTAAGAAAAAGGTGCTTTACCAAAATAGTGGCAGACACATTAGCAAACCAAAAAAGAACAATATGACTTTAGATGCATAAAGGAAGGAGAAAAAAGCCTTTGAGGTGGTCTGCAAGCTGTTAAATAGGTGTAGGGAGAGAATTCTTTTTATTATTCATAGTCATTCCTGTCTTTTTCCAGAGTAGCAAGAACCTGTACCTTGTTTCTGCTCACTTGTTTGACATAAATCAGCTTAAGTTCTTGGAAGCAAATGGCATAGCATGTGAAGAGGCTGGGGAACCACTGTCTTCTCTGAACTGCAGAGAGCCTTTCAGTTCTAAAAACTGATGTCACTGACTGTACTCCTTAGTTACTAACATGTTGCATTCATGCAAGGCTTTAAAAATGGGACAAGAATGAATTAGAAGGACGTTAGGACAATATTAAGTCAATAGAAAGGAGGTTTTGAATTGATACTAATTGCAGTTGTCACAAATGATAAAAGGATGAAAGGAAGAAAATTCTGCATAATCAAACAACAGGAAATTGGTATGTCAGTAGCACTTTCATCTGGAAATCCTGATGACGTCTTGGTCTCACTCAATGAAAGGACAGAGTCAAAGTATGTTGCTTGACCCTCAGTACGAGCCTTCATTCAAATTTAGCATAGAACTGTTGAGGAATGCATTCAACCCAGAGACACAAGACAAAGGCACACACATACGATCCCTCAGAAGTAACGTCAAATCCAGGGCTGCCAAACGCAAGGTCAGATTTTTGTGTTCTCTGTGCAGCATACAGCACTGGCCTATGTCTGCTTTACTGAAATTGAAAGATTTATGTGTTGGTCCCAAAAACAACATAGTCTGACTATTTTTCATCTCACCTTGGCTCAGAGTAAATGGGATGCCAATATTTAGTCTCATTTGCTATTAGTTATTTGCCCAATAGAAATGAAGTCAGAATCTGTCCCATAGACACTTAAATAAAATAAAGATATCACAGCAAATTTTAGATTTTATTTAAGGCTGTGGTAACATCTATAGTAATTATTGAGTATACCGAATACCATGCTAACAGCATTATCATCTTACCTTGTTTAAGTTCTCCAAGAACTGCAGCAGTGAGGAAAAGGACTACTTCCCAACAGTGAGATGCTGGCTTAAGAAGTGGTAAAAATCCTAGACTGCTATAGAAATCCTACAGGATCTGGCCTTAGCCTCATTGTGTATGAGAGGTGTTGGTGATAGAAGATCTCCATCACCCTTGAGCAGAAAGATAGTTAACAATGTAAGGCAGGAAAA
>NW_009951339.1:0-3358 GCF_000696875.1 Nestor notabilis | reverse complement strand
GTCCGCTCGGAGCTCCGCTCTTTAGCGAGCGGGGGGGCGTGTTGACTGGCGTGAAAAATGTCGGCCGCGAGTCTCTGACAGTTGTACCGTTAAAGGGCCGTCGTTAGGTTGTGTTCCTTTGGGTGTTTCTCTCCCGGGACACCTGATTCTATGCGTGTCTTGACTTTTTAGACTACTTAAAGTGGCTGTATAAATGTTTTCTTGACTAATAAATGTTTTGCACGGGGTTTTTTGTGACTTGCTGTGGCATGTGACAAATATGAGCAAAAGGCCGATTTCCCTTAGCAGGAGAATCTCAAAATTGGGAAGTCTGATTTTTCCTCCTTTTACCTGTTCACTATGTTTACTTGCTTGTCCTGATCTTTCAGCACTTTTTTCTTCTTGCATATTGTATGGGCTAGGTTTGACGGCCTCTGAATCCATAGGAGGCATAGTGGTTGGCTGTGAACAAGACACAGCCCTCTTGGCAAAGTTGTCTGGAGTTACGGTTCTCATTAGTAATCTGCTTCTGGTAGTTGACTATGAGAGTTATCCAGGGAGTCGGACTGGGAAGTTATAAGAAATTTTGTTAAATCTGCTAAGTCACATAAGGATTTGTGTTAGGTATTACAAACTACATATTCAGCTTCATTTATTTACACTTCTGAAATGCCTTCTACAAGCTGGCCTAAAAGAGAAAACATTACTGTGGAAGGTAGCTCATGAATTGTCCTAAAGTTCCTTACCAGAACTAATACTGAACTGAAAGTATTCCTCAATTTACCTAAACCCCAAGGTGTTATTGCTGTTACAAGTATAAACATAAAACGACTTGCCAAAGTTTTGCTACATAAGGGGGAGATAGGGAACAGGTTTCTCATTTGGAATGTGTCGCTAGCTTGTATGACTTGCAGCTGCTTCTACATGGGAAATGTATGCACAGAGGATAATGTGTCCCCAACATCCATCCCCTCCTATGGGGCTGACAGCAGGTGTTTATATCCTTTTTTCTGTTTAAGGGTTGTTTAAGGTATAAGGGGTATGACTGACCCCTGTGGAAGCATTGTTGAAGTGCTGCACTTGCCGCTTGAGAAGTACTTCCACCAGGGAGGACAAAATAATGTGATGGTTTGGGTAGGTGGATATCAGGTGGCTTGCACATGGCAAAAACTGATTAGGCAAATTCAGACTGTTAAAGAGTACATAAGGAATGTAGGAAGTTAAAGATTTGCCTTGCACAACTGTCTACAGATTACTTCACAGACTATAGTAGATGATAAGAAAAGGTTTGATCTGGTTTTGGGTTTTAAAAGGATTGGTATAATTCTTCTGCTGTAGATGACTTAGCTCTGTGTGTGTATGCTTATAGGCATCACCAACAAACTAAAGTTTGTTTTCGCAAGACAGAGTTCTTGCTGTCCCTTTATCTCAGGTAACAGCCCTCAGTTTTGCATATTGACATATTTCTGGATATGCAGGAAGTTCTGCATAGCCTTGAAAATAAGGCCACAACAAATTCAATCATAAAAGCAGAAAGAGCACTGATTTTTAAAATGTAAACCTGCTAGTTGAATCCATAGCATTCCTTGCAATTGGTTATTTGGCAGATTGGAAAGAAGGTTCAACATAGTTCTTGGTGCTGATGAACACCATCTGGTGAACCCAGATAGCTGAAGCTGAACTTTGAAAGTTAGATATGTTGATGCACATTCGACATCAATTCAGCAATATTTCAGTATTAAGAATGCAGTAAAAACACTAGAAGAACAGAGGTCTGGGCCCAAAACATGATTGAAGTCCTCCTGGACAGTAAGATATCATCGCAATAGATCATAAGGATTTTACCTTGATAGTCTGATAGGTAATTACCTAGTTCCATGACTTTAGATCAACTTCTGGGTCAGGGATTCTTAATGACTATGAACTACCTCTAATATATTCTTTGACTGGAGTCACATAGATTGTGCAGTGTTGTGATAACAGCAACAATGAAAGAATACTGCTCAAGTTACAGGACTCTCTTAATTTTTAAGTTTTGGATCATGATACCTTGAAAAAACACAGATTATTCTTCATGTATCTGTCATTATAATAAACTTACAGTGAGAGTAGAAAGTTATGATTCAGTTAAAAAAAAATCCTTATGATCTATTGTGATAATAGCTTCCTAAATTCAGCTGGTCTTGAAGGTACCAGTACAGGTGCATCAATATGAACAGTGTATGTTGGACTTCAGAATGTATCACTTCAAACTGTCAGGAAAATTATGGTTTAACCAGATATTAGTAGGCCAGATCAGTGTGCATAACTAATGTCAGTCCTCCCATTTCTTGTCTGTCTTGGTAAATAAGCAGTTAAGGACAGAATTAGCTTTATAGCTGCTTTATAAGTGTCTTCCAAAAGGGGTTGGTGGAGGAGTTGAGTAGAATGTGAGGGCACTTACCTTTTACCTGTAAAGGTAATGCTTAGTCTCTACATATGCCAGTCAGTTTAACTACTTGCTTTTAATATTTTGTAGATTTAAAAGCTGGTTTTGCTGATGTTAAAATTAGATGGCATCTTAGGATAGTACTTTCTGATGGAGGGATGTTTCTGTGCCAAAACACAAGCCTTGGGCTTTGTTGTTTACATCTCATAGAATGCAGTGTGCAGTCACAGGTTTCATTTCTCAACCTGAATACAGCAATGCAGTAAATCTGCTACTTCAGACTGTGAGTGGAAGCGTTATTGGGGTCCTATTACTGAAGTCCCATCAGAATTCCTTCTGGTGTAAAGACACAGCTCTGTGAGTCTGATGCTATTTTGGACACTTGTAGATGGCGTCATTTTGTTGCTTCCATGGCTGGCAACATTAGCAGTTGGGTCCACTATGCAAAAGATGCCATGAAAGGCGTTAAATTGAATAGTGAGCTAGAAAGTTATATGCTCCAGTATCAGGACCTTAATAAAAATACTACTACTTTCATAGGAACTGTTCACACTCATTTGTAGAGAATGTGGGGAATAGCATTTACTCAAAATTAGATGAGGAGTGTGGTTTTGAGCATGTGTGTGTTCTGTAAATGTTATGATCAGCACCTTCACACATAATTTTTCAAGATACTCTGATTGATACTACACATATTTCCCCATATGGGCAAGTTTGAATTCACAACAGAGAATTCAACACTTACTTTGAATATTTAGAAAAGGTTTATACTGGAAGTGAATGTCTGCCAACAGTAATTCTGCTAGGAGATGAACGTTCTGTATTTTTTGCTGGGAAAAATGACAGCTTTTCAGCTTGAAAATGTGAAATAAATGTGGTGAGAGGATAAAAGAAAAAAATCTTGAACCTAATGCTTCCAGAATGTGAATTCTGTTCTTACTGAAGCAAGGG
>NW_009951338.1:0-3087 GCF_000696875.1 Nestor notabilis | reverse complement strand
GTTTGTAATTTATTTTATTTTTATATATATATATATTTCAAAAAGTTAACAAAGCAGAACACACCAACCATACAGGCAACCAACTTCAGAGGAACAATGGCAAAGGAAGTTGAATCCTCACATAAGTTTCAGAGAAAAACAGTCAGTATGATTTTGTGTTGTTTCATTTCACAACACATTTCACAAAACACAAAATCTGAGTTTTGCAGTGCTCAAATATTACTGTGAAAGTAGCATATTTCCTCACTGTAACAATGACCATCCCTTCTGACTGACTGTGCTATTTACCAAACACATACTAAAGCTTAATGGATATGACCATTAAGCAGCACTCATTTTATATAAAACATTTATGTAAGCACCTTGGACCACAACTAAGAATTTGGTTGAAACCCAGACACAAGGACTTGGAACACGGGAACTTTGTGCGCAAACCTTGACTTGAGTGGAAGCAAGACCACACCTTGTATCACTCACTATTTCACAACTATATATTCAACCATTTCCAAACTTTTGATCATCTTCCATGGTTGTTCCACTGTTCTTAAACAACAAAACCACATTTGAGCATGGCTTCATTTTTATCTTTACAAACGTCTTTCTCAATAGAAACAAAATTTCATACAGCTCATGATGAGCAGTATTATCTTTCCTTTTTTTTCCCCCTCTGGTATGCCACGGCTCATATAGTTACAAAAATGAAACTTTGATTTTACTTAGATTGAAATGCCATAAATGAGAGTTATTTATTGTAATGGCTGTTCTTTGTGAAGATGCATCAGTAGATAAAGCCAGATGTCAGGCTTAGTTTCTGGAGCTCGTAGTGAGTTCCTGGTAATAGAGGGGTTCTGGGCAAAGGATGAACATACACTATGATAAACATACACAACAGCACATTATATACATATATAATCAGTTCTTATCTCTAGAATTACTTCACCAATAAAAATACAATACCTCAGAAGATTATAAGGATCTAGAAATAAAAACTTTACTGCTAGCAATAATTCTTATCAAGCCCAAAGTACCCTTGATAAACATTAGATAAAAGCCTCTGGAGGACGCATGACACGCCCAACAAAGCTATAGCACAGTTATATCAGTGTCTAACAACATAGTGTGAGAGTTCTGCAAACAACCACCATATGGAAGAACAGAAATCTGTATTTAACCTAAAGCTCTCTAATTGCCTGGGTTTTAGATGAAAAGATCTTCCCAGCATCACACAAATGATTCTTCTGTTGCCGAGCTTCAGAAATCCAACCCTAGGCTCCCTTCTCTGCCAGTGGAAAGAGGCAATTCATAACCTAAATATTCTCTGTCATACCCTAGAACCAGGCTCTCTCTCTTGATTATTCATGTGCTTTGGCACAAGGAGGTTGGAAATGGGGATACACTATCTAACATACAGGAGGCATGTTAAATACTTCCATTAGGCAAAGAGATTTTTTCACATTAAGCAATCAGGCACATTCCCAGCTAACCAACATTTTGGAAACATTTAGCTAAAATTAATCCAATCCTTAGTTAGCTTTTTTAACCTTTAGATTAGGTACAGAAACTTCTTCTTTTTTACTTTTTTCTAAGCAAGAAAAAAGGCTCTTTTACCAGCCTGGAGATTCTAGAATGCACAAGAGCAGAGCAGAAAGCACACAGCATGTGGGTTGCTTAGGTACTGACACATTACAAAGGAGACTCTCAGTAAGTTTTCTTTACCATGATAAAGAAAAATTCTCCAAATAACTGTCAAGAGTGGGAAGCCTAATCCACAATGACTTAGTCATACTTTCAAATTAAAGGTAGGACGCCACACAGAAAGCAGTGAAAAGAATCACTTTTCTGGTATGTTTTCAGCCCTGGACAAAAACCAAAACATCCTTCCAATTTTCAGGACAGGCTGACATGTCCTTAATGATTAGCAATTTTTCTTAATTCTCCACAGTGAGAACAAAGCTAACTAATTGTAAGAAAAAAGAAAAAATCTGGTCTGAGATCACATTTATAGCAGTGGTGGAAAAACAATCTTTCATAATACAGTCACTCTCTTAATCAACTAAATTAGCAGCAAATATGTCATGGTGTCAGCTTGTCGGAAGCCTCTTGCTACTGAAGATGCTACACCACAAAGGTTAATTCTCCCAACAAATTAGACAGACTGGATTCCTGTTTCTTTTGGTGACTTCTATGCATCTGAAGCAGGTTCTTCAAAGCTGCTGCACTGTGACCTTTTACTTTCAGCAGCTGTCTGCAAAAGGGCCTCAGACAAACAGTTCAGAACCAGGGCATGACATGGAAATAAGACTTCACAGCCTTGGGCTAATGTGTCTCAGCACAGGATAAACATTTTTTTGTCTATCTTTCAGGGTTTATCTCTTTTATGACTCATGTTGAGTAATTGTTTCCACATCCCTTTCTGTCGTAAGGGACAGGGAACATGCTCATTCAAGACAAGAGCTTTATATGGAATTTAGAAGGAACAGGACACAATCTAGAGCTCTTGCTGATAAGCCTTCAGTTGGATTGGCTTTGTTCTTCTCTTTTTCACCCTGCCCCTCATGTTTTATCCAGCAGTCCAACCTGGTAGTTGACTGTAGAAGGAACAGTCTATATAAGGGCTCTGAAAAGTGCAGTATGGCTGCTGTCAGTGATAAATGAGAGTTGTAATTGATACATCTCATTCCAGTGTGTATAAGCAAAATCACACCCTGATAAGATAACATATAAAGAAAATGGCTGAATGCAAGCTCATTCTTCATTCGGCAGATAGCAATCTCATTTCGCTTTTGTTATTTAACATGAAACATAACCTTAGCTTGAGAAAAGAGGAATTTAAAATCTTCCCTTCAGGAGTTCTACCAAGAACAAGCACATTACACTTACATCATATGAAAACACACCATAAAGTACAGTTCAAAAAGCCAGGGTACCAGTAGGACCTTATTTACATGTTTTACTGCTTTATTATGTATTTATATTATGTACCTTGATTAAATCTTATCTCTTGATTCTATTATCATAATATGCCAGTTAAGGAAACAAACAATCTCCACCCCCAAAATGACGGGGAGCTGGGGAGGTGGGGGGGGT
>NW_009951337.1:0-3081 GCF_000696875.1 Nestor notabilis | reverse complement strand
AAAAAAAAAATGTGAAGTCTTCAGCAAGTCTTCCAAAAGGAGAAACTTACAGAAGAAGCGAATGTCGCATGGTGCTGCTGGATGTTAGCACGGCTATATGGTCATTTGGAAATAGTGGGCATAAATGTATTTCATGATCAAAGCTATGCAGTTGCCATCATTAATACAGAAAGAATGTGAATACCAAGAATCCTTTAAAATCTGCCTTCCATGGAAGAGCATCACGCAAGCAGCTTGTCAAGAGCCATGGTCGGTGCATATCAAAATTATATTCTCTAGCACAAGATATGTGATGCATGCAGGAACAGCTTGACTATGCCCTGCTAACTCAATTGTCTACATGTGATTAATCCTACAGGGTATTTCATTTGAGGACAGGGATTTTCCCCTCAAGGCCATTTACTTCTCTCCTTCCACTGAACAGCAGTAAGATTGAAGTCTTGGAGTCTGTAGCTTCATGTTTAGTCACTGCCTATTGGAGTCACTGCAGATGGTATCTGCTCAATGCTACCAAACGCTAGATGGTGTCTACTAAGAGCACGGGAACCTTCATAAAATTATTTCTAAATGCTTTCAAAGTACAGATGCCCCATCAAGGCACTGAGTAAGCTCAGCTGAGGGTCCTACTCAAATACGTTACGTAAATTCATCTTTAACTTACAAGTCTGCGTTAGTGTCACAGGGGACAAGAGAAAACTTCTGTGCTTCCAACTCCCTCTAAAAAGATAATTTCATAGGGAGGACTGGACCTTGTAATTATTATTTTTACAGATTCGTTTTAATTGGACTGTTCCATGGCAGGGAAGGCTTCTTTTCTCAGTGGGGCTCTCTGTACGAGATAACCAGGATTAAAGACCACAACCAGTCATTGAATAGGAAAATCCCTGAGAAGAGAGAAACAGCTGGAGAGAGGCCAAAATCTCTGCCAAGAGATGCTTCAGTGAGTGAGTGCATTCACTCTGATGAGGGGGGCCAGAGGATAGCTCTTGAGAAACAGTTCCTGAATTAGCTTTCAGTCTTGTTATCTGGCAGTGAACTTCATAGCTTTCACAAGGAGCGGGCTTCACAATCCAGCCCAGTGTCCTCCCGGTGATGACATACTGGATGTCACTAGGCTGTCTGAGAAAGACTGTCAGCTAAGGAAACCCATTAGCAAAGGCCTGAAATCTTCTTTTTCCTTGCTGGGTATTGCTTTTGGCATGAGAACAAAACTGATAGCGCAAAAGGAAGGTTGTCAGCAAAGTAATAATGAGAAAAAGGATTAAACCCAGTTTAAGTTTCTAAAAGTGACTAGTTTACATTAATGGTCTGCCAGGAACACAGAGAAAGTACTGGGCAGTTCACACGGTGGTGAACAACTGAGTATCTAATAGCAGAGAACTGCAAAGCTTTTTTGCCCTTTCCACTCATTAGTGAAGACTGCTCACATCTTTGCAGGATAAGGCCTAGCCTGATCTGCTCTTTAAACTCAAGATATCCATTAGTTGAGCAGGGAAAGGCATAAGGTTGAAATATCAAACAAACCCAACATTTCTTTGAGGTGCCGTTTGCTTATTTCTTTTGAAGTCACTTGTGGCTCTTTGGTAAGTTGTACTCACCACATTTTTATGTCCTTTTAAATAAAACACGTGTGGCTCTTGGCAATGCAGCTTATATGCTCATAAAATCTGAGTAACGTCGTGCTAAATTCTAATTAAGAAATTTAATTGAGCCTCTAGTTGCTACTCTGTCTATGTGAGCAGCAGTTGGGGACCATCTAATCATTCAGAGATCTGGGCTACTTTCCCTTTGTTTATTTAAAGAGCTCTCTGTGTGTCACTGTACTTTCTTTACGCCAAACTTCCTTGAAATATTGGATAATGAATGAAAACAGCATGCAGACCTTGTGGCTATTCCTAGACAACCATCTGAGTACTCTGTAAGTGATACCGAAGCTCCCTCTTTTTGCCTTCGGTCAAAATCTTTCTTGTGTCATGTAGAAAAATAGCAACATTCTTTACTCTTGAAAGGCTTTACTGTTAGAAAAGCTGAATTGTGAAAAGAAACATTTTATTGTTACCGAGATTTCACCACTGTTATTTTCCACCGTGTTCTTCACTCTGAGACTTTGTTATACACCAAAACCAAATCCAGTGTCAATCATCTGTCTCTCGGCAGCAGAAAATGACATCCGTATGAAGATTAGAGCCCTTGAATGAGACTTTGAACTTGCCGTACTGGTAAATATCCAGAGCAGCTTTGCCGCAGTCATTACATATGTTCCGGTGTAACTCGGGCCAGGCTCTCTGTACACTGCCCAGCTGCTTCTGAGAAGAATCAGTTGCACTCCGGTAATTTAAACAGTAACACCAATAACAACCCAGGTGCCCAGATTTTTCAATGGTCTTCCCCCTGCCAAGCCTACTTAGCCAGGCTAATTTACAATTACAGCATACAACAGCCTGACACCTACCATACTTCATAGCTTCTGCATCGCAGGTTTGTTAACGGCCCAGTTCTGCCGAAATGGTTTCATCTGATAAGATTATTCTGGTAAGCTGGGTTTAACCTTGGGAAAACAAAGAATAGATTGAAATAAAGAGTTCACCCTTCCTTCCTCTTCCAGTCTACGCATGCAGGCACAGGCAGCACTTCCCTCCCGTTTTAAACCACATCATCCTGCCAGGAAAATGCCACCTCCCGTTCCACGCGTTATTTCCCACAGCAGGGGCGCGGAGCGCTGGTCGGCGTCTGCCCCCTGCTGCCGAAGCCTAAAATCTTCAAGAACTGAAATCGGAGGCTGCGGTGTTGTCTTACGCACGTCTAAAACCCGGCGCCTTCGGCTAAAACCATCATGGTACAAACAGGACAATTTCCTGCTGCCGTTGCTCTTCCCACATTTTTGTCTGCAAAGGCTATGTCGGCAGAACTCTATCAGAAAAATACCTCCAAAATGAAAGCAGTTGTCACTGCATATATCCAGTGCCTTTACAGCACGGTGATGGGGAGGAGGGACGGCACATCAGAACTGGCTCCATCCAACTTGAATCTCTACTCTTTGTGCAGCAGAACCATATGAAATAGGTCTCACCTTTTCTCGCC
>NW_009951336.1:0-3339 GCF_000696875.1 Nestor notabilis | reverse complement strand
TTTCCCTTTCTATTTATTTTCCTCTCTGTTGCTGAAACATATTGAAGGGGGAGAAAAAGGAAACATTAAGATCAACTGTGAGCCTTGCCGACGGTTTAACGATTTCAAATGAGCTCTGACTCTGGTGAAAATCTGACAATTACCCATCAGGATGGCAGATGATGGTTAAAATTACCAGAAATCAATATTCTCACCGGGTGTCCCAGCCTGATAAGAGAGACCAAGACAATGTTGACTATTAAAGTCGACAGCTTGAGATATTACACTATTAGTTATGCTATTTTTAATAATCTATAATATTTGGGCTATAATTAATTAATTATACGGGTCAGATAATATCTGGGGCTGGAATGAGGTCTGAAGGGTCTATTAAGGTTGGTAATGAGAAAGGAGAAATCTAATCTAAGGACGAGGAGCCGTGAAGGAACAAATATACAACAGACTTCAGATAGAGGGAGAGGGAAGGAGAAGGGCTATTGCAGACTCAGTGCAGACACCTCTGCTCTTCTCATCTCCCAGGCAGAGGGGCTGCCCACGACAGCATCTCCCCCAGCTGCTTTGTGTGAGTACCCACAGCCTGTGGCAGATGCCTGGCTCTCACTGGGATGTTACAGTCCCTGGCAAACTAGTGAAGGGTAAAAAGCTTGGATCTAAATTTAGGAATTAAAGCTAAAGATAAAATGAAGAAAGAAAAAAATCCCAAATAAACCCCAATAAATTATCCACATCTGTCCCTGCCTGGCCCAGCAGCAAATTTCTCTTATTATTGGGATGTGGGGACCCTTCAGGCAGTCAGGCAGGAAGTTCAACTCTCCCTCCAGATACTGTTAAGCTCCTCTTTGCAGGTGCAGTATCTGACATTGACTGTGGCATCTAAGGACCTTTTGCCATGCCTGGGGTTGTGCAGTTGTTTGAGATGTATGCCAGCATCCATGCACTAATGGAACACACGTGTTAGCGTAAATATCAATGTCTATGAATGCATTACATATGCTTCTTGCTGTAGATACACGTTTATATAAGGAATGTACACAGAATACACAAATACACATGTGAAAGAATAAAAAGTAACTGCATTGTAATGTATATGTAAATACATCTATTTATCTATCTTAAAGTGTTTATGTGTGTGGCATGTATCAGCCACATAAAATGGCTTTATTCCCTCCTCTGCAAATGAACTTCAAGTCAGAGCCTGTGAATTATAAGCTCTCTTCTTGCTCAGCGTTACTAACCAATATTCTAGGTGTGACACTCAGGGCTTTACCTATTTTACATCGATTATAAAAATCGCTCCTTCTACTGCTACAATAATCCTTTTTCTAGGGGTGTATTATTTATCATATTAGTTCTACACTTATTAGTTACAGGAGGGTGTGTTGAACAACATCCTTTTGTACAGGATGATGAAAACCACATTTTCTAGTTATGCTTAGATTAGCCAGGGTATTAATCCTTTCTTTTCCCAAGTCACGTCTTAATTCCATCATTTTCAATAGGCCTCTCTTGGACATACTTTTCTCAGCTCTCTACTTATAAGATGGTTTTTGTCCATATCTGGAAACCACACAAGTATTAAAAAACCACTTGCAATGGTAGAGCCCCTTCTGGGAAACTGCTCAGTAGGATGCAGTACTTCCCCAACTGTTCTCTGTTGTTAACTGAAACCCAAATCAAAGTCTGCAGAAGATGCCAGCAATAGGCTGATGTTACCCTGCCCTATGTCTCCTTTGCCTCCAACAGAGATATTTTCCTCCTCTTCCCCAGCTAGTGACAAACCAAGGCCATTAGTAAGGTGATGAGGTGCTAACTGAAGGCAAATCTGTGAAGTCATGAGATTGCCACTGGAGACACAACTGCTGCAGGCACTGCTCACAGCATCTTCTCAGGCAAGGACAACCCTCTAAGCAAATAAAGGTCCTTCCCCCACCCCCCAAAGGGGAAGAGAGTCTTTCATTGTTTTTATGTGTAAAGGAGCCCATTAGCAAGAAGATGGTTTAATGTTCATATTTAGACAAGAGGTTAACAATACTGCCAGGACTTGGTAGTTGTGATGGGCTGGTGAAAATGTCTCCACCTCCTGTCGATGGCTGTGTGATTTTCAAATGCTGACATTGCTTGGGAAGCATGAGTGTGCATCAGGCAGTTGGAGGGAGGTGGAATTGAGCCTCCAAGTTTGTCAGTTCAGGAGCAAAGCAAAAAGCCAAAACACTAGCCCTATTAGCTTCATTGTTCAGTAGAATAAACCTGGTGAATTCAATGAAGACTGCCACTTCCCTAATTCGCCCATATTGACAGACTGCTCTGGGCTGCTCGTGTTGCCGATATTCCATGCTGCAGAAAATGGTGCCAAGGTGTTTCCAGAGTCACCTCCCAGGTTTTTGAACCTGACTGACTTTTGCTGCATCCCAGACTTCTGCTCCCTGCTTCAGAGCTTCACTGAAGTCCCTGCAACATTCCTTGTGATGAACTTGATTTGGAGGGGACAGAGGACACACACGGGTTGTGCATACAGTTATGAATCACTCTTGTCAAATACAATCTCAGACAGGTGAGCAATACTCTATTGTGATTTTGTTATTTAAGCATTTAGAAATGAAGGTGATAGAGAGATGAGACACAGTGAGAATAAAATTATTACCCTTTTAGAACTAATGTAGAGAGTTAAATCAAAGGGGCAGCTCTGGAACTGGTGTGAATTAGGCTAGCTCCATCAGCTGATTTACACCAGAAGGGGATCTAATACAAAACTGACCAATGTTTTATTGCAAGACCTTGTTGATACTTGAAATCTCGGTTTTGTCAGTACTGAGAAACTTCCTGCATATTCAGGTAAGTGTATTGAAGGCCCTACCCCATGTGCTTTTGTAACCAGGTTGGAGTGTTTTAAGGCATGCCTAGCACGCAGTTACTCCTCTCCTTAATACTATGGTCCCAGGTGAGATGTGGTAATTCACTCTTCAGTTCCAGACTGGGGAAGGGGGAAAAGTAATTTTTCAGGCTGCCTAAATGCCTATTGAAAGTATGTTCTCCTATTTATAACCAAACAAAGTGGGTATACTAGAGCATTTTGCAGCCATTTTCCTTGCACTTAGAAGGAAATAGATGCAAAAATTCTGCATCAGGCAAAAAGCTACAGAAATGCTGTATGTCGCAGTGCTAGAGAGGAGTGGGTTTTGTTGTAGGCATCTGAAAGCCAAATCCAGCTATGGATTCCTTTTTAGCTATATATTCAACATGCAAATTTGGACCTGAACTCTCAGCCAGGTAGTTTGGATTCAGAATCCTTGTATATAAATCAACTTATGTATTATATTATATTATATTATATTATATTAT
>NW_009951335.1:0-3328 GCF_000696875.1 Nestor notabilis | reverse complement strand
ACTGCTGTAGCTGAACCCAGGACACTCTCCATAAAAAAAGATATAATTGAAAAAATTCTTTACTGTGAATTCCACATATGCCATAACTATCTAAGCTTGTATCCTTCCTATTGATGATTTTAAATTGGAATTAAAGATCTGACTCATTGTTATCAATTATTTACATAAAAGAACTAAGAGCAGTTGTTTCATTTTATTTGACAGCTCATTGTCTGGAACTTCAATAATCAGAAAGAGGAAAAAGGCTTTCCTGTAGTGTTGTTATTAGATGTTTTGAGACCATGAGAGTTTTAGACACCCTAAAAAGGAAGAGCACTGCTCCTCAAACACTAGTTAAGTGGCAGGAAACAGCACTGCTCCTCTAACACCAGTTAGGTGGTAGGAAATACTGCTCAGTGACCAGTACCGAGGTAGTGAAAAAGTACTATTTTTTTTTCATCTTTGAGGAACTGGAATTCTGGTTGAGTTTTGGTTTTGCTTATTCCTCTATTTCTCTCACTTTCAATGACTACTCAAAGGAACATCTTTCCTTTGGCTCTCAAAAAATTGTAGTCATATCACTTCTGGACTTCAGAGGGGATTATGCAATGCAGTGTGGTAATATAATGAGCAGATTAGAAGAGGCATTTCCACTACTGAAGTTGGCTACTGATTATGTAGTCCCATGGATTTTTCATTATTTTGTCAATATGAAATGATCTCACAAGGACTGACCATAGAGAGACCAGTGATGAGGGTGCTTATTGCAGGTGAGTGAATCAGCTTAACAAAGACTCTTTATCCTCTAGGATGGCTAATTGTCCTTAGGTACCAGCAGTTCTGGGGTCCCACTCTCAGAGAGCTTCAAATGAACATGTATTTTGTTCTGAAGCAGGAAAACACGAGAATTTAAAACCATCAACACTTAGCTTGTTTTCTGTTCTGTTTTAATAAAGACCTTATCTCTTCCCATAGGTTAAGAACCTATTTGAGACTAAAAGAAAAACATTATCAAAACCACTATGTGGTAGCGTCCTGGCAAACAAAACAAAAAGTGAAGTAAAAAATGCTCTAAATGAATCTGTAAAATTGTCCCACTTCAGCATGGTACAGTTCTGCAAGCTGCAATGTTTATTTCCCTTATTTTTACAATTTTACACTGGAATCTTCAGCTAATGTAAGCAACACAGATCTAACATCTCATGAACTCCATGCTGCATCCTGCCCCTAGGCACTTGCTTGGGTCACTAGATCATAATTAACTTGGAAGCTAGCTGATGAATCACTAACACTGCTCCTTCCAAAATGTGGCAATCTCACTGTAAGCTGACACAGGCTGACCTCTACTTCATTATTAACATTGCAAAAATTGCAGTACAAGATATGGTCATAAGAGCAATGAGTTTAAAATCAGAATAGAACCAAAACTAAATTGCAAATCAGGATTGCAATCTTTGACTGCACCAATGACTTCTGTCTGTTTGGTTCAGACTCTGCTTTTCACAAATGAACTAGTGAAGACTAGTTCATAGAAAACAATCCATAATCTGCAGTTTCCTAATGATCCTAACCAAAGCCCATTACTTTTGCAGTGACACTGAGACAGAGTAGACACCTGACATTCAGTCACTGGTACCTGGAATTAACAATATCACACTCAGTGTAAACATGTGATCTATTGATCTGAAATACATACTAAGGTAATTCTCTAACTTTCCCATTAAGGAAAGCATTGGACAGACCACACTCTGCAACATGACACCATCACTGAATCCTTTGGGTTTTAAGCCTCCAGAAGCTGGAGAAAGTCAAGATGTAAAGTAGAAATACAAAAGAAGAGCAAACACAATGGAGATTCCCTCTGAAAAAGGCCTTATCCAGAGAGCTGATTCCTTACTGCAATTTATGTCTACCCTCCATCCAGAGCTTGATCATTAGCTTTCCCAGGTCCTCCCTGCAGGTGTGAGCCTTGGGATCTGCAGTTCAATCCAGTTTGAAAGCCTTTAGCAAGCACAAGCAAAAAAAGTAGTGACTAGTCTAAAAAATTGCTAAGATCTTTTTTTGTTGTTGTTGTTGTGACTAGCCATTTAGCAGCAGAATAGTTTTTTACACAAAAGATAAAGCACAAGATGGTGCAGCAGCGCTTTTCAATACAGCTCATCTCCCCTTCAGTTTTGTCTCCAGCATGCAATACAGCCAATTTCAAAGCAATAGCAACAGGTGCATACCAGTAATCAAAGCCCATAAACTACACAGACAGATATCCCCAATTGTCAGCACTCTCTTCTACCACACAGCTGCAGTGGGAACCTTTTTCAGATGCTGGCAATGAGAGACTCCAGGTTTCCTGTGTTTGACTGTGCTCAGTCCTTCAGGTATCTACTCTGAATAGTGTCATAGGAGTCAATGCAATTTTTTAATTTTGCTTTATTGACCATCCAGGAGGCAACAGAAGCTGATCTTCTTATCAAATATCCAGTATCTACTCTGACTAAATGACTTAGGACATCAGCATAAGCAGACAGTATAAACTAGCAGCTTGTCACTCTTGGAAGAAAACTAAGCCTTCTGCATTTTATTGGGTATCTACATTAATATGACTGTTGAAAGGAAGAATGAATCAGAATGGATGTCACAGAAAAACAATGTCAAAATGTTAGATCAAGCTGCCCTGAAACTCTTTAACTGCATAACTCTTTTTGCTGTTGTCAGAAAAGATGTAATGCTGTCCAGATATTGCAAAGGTTAGACATAAGTAGTTGTGTTTCTTATTTTTGAACAGCAAAATTGTTGTCTCCCAAAAAAGTTAGACTCATTAAAAAATAATTTAGAAGATCATTAAAGTGAGTTATTTATGTAGTGGGATGCATCAGTGAAAAATGTTGAAAAGGCATCCAGAGAGTGACTCAGTATCTCCATAACAGAAACAACAGCTTACTTTTACTTTTTCTTACATAAGTTTAATAAGAACTGCATTAAAGTTAACTAGAATTATTTAAAGGACAGTTTTAAAAGGTCCTCATTTATAAAAGTGTCTGTCTGCAGAGTAAGACCTAAGCTCTGAAATACCATACCTGAGAAATTTTCATGAAACAGAAAAACTCATTTTAATTTGGTCAAAATACCAAAATGTTTTAATGCTATGAACACTTCTGTTTTGTTTATGAGGCTACACAATGGGTAGAATATTACTTCAGTGATCCCATCTGCATTCTGTCTAAGAACCTGTGCCTAATGCTAGTTTTTCAACATAGATAGTTACAGGTAAACAGAAAAGTTTAACAGAATAACAGAAAAAGAATAAAGTATCAGTAGACAGCAGTAAATGAAAACAAGATGCTTTGCATAG
>NW_009951334.1:0-3332 GCF_000696875.1 Nestor notabilis | reverse complement strand
TGCCGGCTGGGCTTGAACCACGACATCTACTCAGGAATGACCAAAACCTTTTAACTTCTTCAGTCCCTGGTGTTCAACAGTAGCTGTGCTGATGTCCCCAGGTTTTCTCACACATCAGATAAGAGTTTCAAAAAGTAAATAATTTTATCTGCAAAAAAATTAACCTAGCCAAAGCTGTGGTCTATTTTATGAATAAGCACAACTCTAATGGTGTAGCTGCAGCTCTTGGATCGCTTTACACCAAGAAGAATGTTGTAATAGTTTCTTTCTAGTTGATAGAGAAATTGTGAAAAATGGGAATTGTAGTGGGATATGATGTAATCACAGGAGCTGATAACTTTATTTTCTGTCATTGGGATCCACTACTTGGATTAAAAAATAATTTTATAAAGGAATGTGTTTCCCCTTGACATGAGTGCAACTGATCCCAAACGTCTCCACTGCTGTTAAGAGAGTGACCCCAGCTGGATTACTTTAGAGTGTCTGCTGATGTTTTAATATGTCTAATATTCAGGTTTCGCATAAACATTGCTTCAGGAAATCTCATCTTACCTCCTTCCTTCAGTGTTTTCAGGACTGGTTTTCTTTTTATAAAACATTTACTCAAAAAAAATTAAGTTAGTGGATGAAGTAAAATCACAAATGACTTACTAGAAGCCAAAACCAAGAAACTTGGTGATTAATCCTTCTATTAATGCATCAGGAGCAGAAATTAATTCTTTACTGCAAGAACCATATCTTTGTTGTTGTTTTTACTTAGAAATGGAAGTTTTCACAAAATTATTTCTTATTTCATCATTCAAAATATAGTATTACCCCAAACATGCTTCCTTTCCCCTCTACTTAATATAACTGTTCCAGACATTATTTCATTAAATGCTTCAAATTAAACATTCTCTGTCAATTACAGATGATAAAGATCTGTCAAGATAGTGAGTGCTACTACAATGCCTGCTTTAATTGCTACATTATAAACTCCAGACCTGAAAAACTCGAGAGACCTCTAATATATATAACACCTTTCAGCTATGCAGGTGTGGAATTCATTACAAGTTTTTTCCCTCCCTTTTCACTCTCTTTCTTCTTTTAAAGGGGAACAAGTCCTAAATGCCTTGGAAGTATGCCAACACCTTCAAGGTTTGCAGTAAGTTGAAACATCATTTAAAGTTTAAGCACAGTGCTGCTTTGAAAGATCTGCAGAACAAAGGAAAAAGCAGGAAAGCATGACCAGAAGGGCTGTTGAAAGAACAACAAAATGGTGACATTTCTGCAAATGTACCACAGCCGTATTTTTCTTTAAAGGGAAACAATCAGCTTCAGAATTATTTTTGACAAAACTGTAAGGGAAACTGACCAAAGCAGAAGCAGCAGTCGGGTGGGGGCTTTTTATCTTTTTTTTTTTCCCTAGCAAAGCTGAAACATGCTGCACTAGAAAGTATTTCTTTGAATAGACTTTTTTTTTTTTTCCTGAAAGACAAACCTTCTTGTAACAGTTTAGAGTTGGTGACTGATTCAATTATTCCAACAGTTAACACATCTGTTTGTTCTTGTATCAAAGAGTTTATCGCTATAAGACATTCAGAGTCTCTGCAGAAAACATGAAACACTATAGAGTTCTCATACGTTAAGTCTCAGTTTGTGCTGAGGTCATATTTAGTACATGTGAGAAGGGGTCTATGAAAGGGAAGTAATTCAAAGCTACTATTTTTTTAGTTTCACAAAAAAAGCCATTGTAGCTGATCTGAATTACACTGACTGCAGCAATGAAGTAGGACATCTCAAATCTCTCCTTAATTGACCCTTTCAGTGCACATTTCTCTGGTTCTGTGCCACCATGGGAATTCAATTAGAACGCAAGAATCTTTAGTCATCTTTTAAAGGCAATTTTCTGGTTACTTTCTGGCTATTTTGTGGGAAAAAGCATCGAGGGACAAGAACAGAAGCTGAAGTTTTAACTCAGAATAATCAGTACTGCCATAATTATTCCTTGGAATTATTCCATGTTGTAGAATAAAAGAGGAAAATGGAAGCCATCATCTAAAGAAATAGACAGCATTACATGTCCCCAGTGATGGAGATATTCTTTACTCTTCTATGTCTGGAACACTCACTATGACATCAGACACAGGCTTAACTTCCAACCACTTCTATGGCTTCTTCAAAAAATCCTTAGTCCTGCATTGTTGTGGGCCACTTCTGTAGCATGACCAGGGGCACTCTGGACTTACATGACATTTGAGATTAATTCAGCTTGTTTGGTTTGGTTTTGTTGTTTGTTTATTTGGGGTTTTTTTTACTGGTTTATTTAATCAAAAATCAATTTACAGAGAAAAATCTCTTGAGATTGCACATGTAATTTACATGAAAACATTGTGAAATGGACAGTTCAAAGGACCAGGTGGAGTACAATTGAACTGTAGGTTAACCAATAATCCTTGTAATCTGGTTTAATAACCCAAAGAGAAAAAATAATGGTGAGTGTGAAAACACTTGTCGCTCATTCCCACAATATGTTCCCCTTTAACAAGATGAAAAGATGCTGAATAGTCTATTAAGGTGATGCTTTTGCTTAGCCTCATACTTGGTGTCACAAGGTGGGGCTTCCTTATTACAGACTCCTTAAAGTTCTATTTTCTATAGTATGTAATCAGTGCCAAAGCCAGGAGCCCCTTCCCAGATAAAATTACAAGACCAGTAGGAACTGTGTTTAAATAAAGACTTCAGGATTCGGTCAGACCCCAGTGCAGAACCTAAAAGACTAATTCAGTCAACTTGTCTGTTGAACTTAATACAAGATCTTTTTGTGAAAAGTTGACTCTGGCACTTTAAAAATTTGACTAATTTGAAAAGGCTAAGTCAGTGTCAATGCATTGATTTTAAAACTAAGGAAGTTCTTGTTTATCAGATCTTGATCCAGTACCTAATATATCAGTGACTTCAAGACATGCATTTTATTTCCCCAATTTTTGAATGGTGACGGAGGCCACTTAGATTACAGGCAACACTCTTGTCAAAGATTTGCCAAAGACATGATGGCTGAAGGTCTGGGAGAAGCAACATTCAATAGGTTCCTGCACATGGCATTTTAAAGCTTTTCTGAACTGATGACAACTAGCTGAGCACAGGATTGACTCAAAACCTATATCTGCCTGGTAACCATAAGATTATGTAGCCTGTAGCCTGGTCTATCACACACATTGGTTCAGATAGCCTACAGATACTTGCTGTCCCTAGAGCACGTAGCACTTGGATCCTTCCATGAAGGCTTTGATAGCTTCATGATGGGGTCAGAAGAGCACCTTCAAATATATGCCAGTGTCGTGGTTTAAGCC
>NW_009951333.1:0-3317 GCF_000696875.1 Nestor notabilis | reverse complement strand
TCCAACCCTAACTAATCTACGATTCTATGATTCTATGAAATACATGCACCCATCCTGGTGTCTCTATGGTATTATGTGTACATTTGCAAAATGGTCAAGGAAGGAAAAAGTGGTTTGCCATGCTCCAGAGTTGAATCTGTCTCTATAAAATATCTTCCTTGTGTGAGCAAGTCGCTTAAACAGCTGTTTCCAAGGTGGCTGTTTTTTATGAATCTTCAAGCATCACTGAGCTTCCCCCTCTCTGAACAAATACAGATAGAAGTAGTGTATATGGTGTAAAAGGGTTAGATTCTGAAAATACATCTGTAGGCATTTTAAGTATGGCACTTGGAGTTAGGGGGCAGCTTTGGTCTACAAGCCTGACTGCCTCTGTAGATGCATAGTAATACCATCAGAAAAGGATCGCTGGCATTTGTAAAGCATTCAGATATTGTAACAGTGGGTGAAATTTTCATGGAGAAGTAAATCTGTATTTAGTCTTGGACAACTTGCATTAAAACAGAATCATGGTTCCCATGCTTTAATAACTTATGGTATGTTCTTAACTTTTAGGTATTTAAGTCTATAAACTTTAACATAGTTTTTCACAGTTTCCTGTATTTGTACAATCTATGAATGTATCTATATAAAACACCCCAGACAGGCACAATGCTTCATACTAGTTTCAGTAAATAAATTAAAAGGAAGAAAATGTTAAAGTTCATATTTTGCGTTTTCCTGGTCACTGCCATGGCACATTTTAAACTCATAATCTAATCTTTCGGTGGTTCAAGAATCCACATAAATCTATGCCTCCTTCTTTTTTCTTTTGATAGGTGTTAATATATCGTTGTACTCATCTATCTTGCTATATTACTCCATTATTATTACTTAATTGAACTGTTATGAAGCCCAGTGTCATTAACATCTAACCCTTCATGGAAAAAACAAAGTTGAAGGGTTCACAAAGTACATGGGAGTGACTGACCCAAATGTTCAATCTAGTTTCCCAGAAACTCATGTCTTATTTGTTCCTTAATGCCATGCCACAGCTAACCCAACTGTAAGGTATTAGAGCAGTGAAGAATTTTCATCTTGCTGTAGTCTGCCAGCAGAGGAACATAAAAACAGCATACTGATGCTTCTTCAGTTAGAGAGTGTAATATCTCCACACTAATGGCTTTCCTTTCGTTGTCTAGTAACTGTATAGAATGACTCCTACCACATTAAGATTTTAATAACAGACAAATTTTATTGTTAACGGTCTTAAAAGGACCTACTGCTCTTCAGATTCAATAAGCTGCTCATCAAAGAGTAGTGTGTTAGCTGAGAGCAGCTGATGTCCAAAAAGTGGTTGAGACACAGGTGTAAAATAAAAAGACACTGGTACTGGGGGACCATAACTTAGCATTCTTCAGGTTTGGATCATTTCATTCCATCTGCCAAAATTCCCACAGTACTTCCCATTAGACTGCTGTTACTTCTTTTTCCGAGCTATTCCTCTCTGTTGTGCATACAGCCGCCATAGATACTGACTTTAATGATTTCCTCTGGGTTGTTGGTAAGGTGATTAATACAAATGCATATTACTACTTGTACATACAATAGTGCGGTTTGTGTTCGAAGGTAAAGCCAGTTATAAAGGTCATCATCAAATTGTTATTGCCACTGTTTTTAAATTATCCCTATGCCTGTTATGCCTTTTTCAGGTAGAATTGTTTAAAATTTAATTTATAATTTGCTTCGAAGTTTCCAGTATGACAAATGTAGGTTTTATACCCACATGAATATCTATTTAGATGTAAGTAAGAAAAAAACCCATTTCTAAATAAATCTGACCCTCAAATTACTTTCTGAAGCTATCATTTTTCTCCATTAAGTACTTGTTGCTACACTGTAGCAATCAATTATTTTCAAAATAAAGGAAATAAGTTTGAATTGTACTTTGACAGAAATTAGCCTATCTTGTGGCCAAGCTAAAAACACTATATGGGTAAAGTAGTGTTGTTCCACTGCACCAAGCTCAAAGAAAAGAGCAATAGATTATATCATCTCAATGTATTCCAACCATATTGTCCCTGTGAAATATGGATATTCAATAGGAAAGTCCTTGTACTAGTGCAGTATTTAAAAATATAAAAATAAATGTCACGCTTCTTGTATTGTAACACCTGAGTCAATAACTATGGGACTTTTCAAAAGATACCATAATTTGAATTATTTTGCCTATTTGGTCCTTTAAGGGTTTACAAGGTTATTCCACATGTCACAAAATACCAAAATGCTAATACCTCATCTAGTACCAAAAGTAGCACAGAGGTGACATTACTAATTAGTTCTGGAAAAAAACTATAATACAGTTATTTTCCCACTCATGAAAAAGGTCATCATGTGTTCATAAAGTACACTCCCAATCTCCCATATATCATGTATTCAATTTTTTCCGCAACCTAGAAGAGTACAGTTAACATTTTTGTAAGCTACTGCTAACATTGAAGGCTCATTCTTATCAATAGTGGGATTTAGGTTTATAAGTCATTCTGATACATTTGAAAGGTTTGACCTAGAAAAAGTAATTATTAAAATAAAAAGGCTGATAAGGCTGATAGTTTGAACAGTAATATGATCCAAATAGTTGACCAAACACTGTTCAAGCAAGATTTGTGGTGCAAAGGCTGAGATTTGCTGCACTGGGAAGTAAAGCTCTAGTTTATTCTCTGGAGAGTTGAGAAATCACACCTCATTTTTCTGTCCTGGCTTTCACCGTGGCCATAGCACAATATGGTTAGAAAGAAGAAGACAGGACGGGCTTCCACAGACAAAGTAGGTAGGAGTACAACTTCCAGAGCTGTTTCCCAATGTAAAAAAATATATTGCAAGTAGCTTAAATCAAATTTTGAAAAGACTTTGTGAAAATGTTAAGCTCAAGTTTGAACTTCACTGTAAAAATTTCATTTCTGTTCAGGGTAAGAATGTTTCAAAATATTAAAATGCACATTATCATTAGGGACAATGCATTATACTATTCCACCCTCTGTGACAGCTAACATTTTTTTTCCCTATCCAAGGGCCTATTTTTATATAAAATTAACAGCAGAGCAAAGGCAATGATATGGAAGATCTACTTTATGAAGAGTTTCCTATATGCTAGAACCATAATCACAAAAAAAGCATGAAAATAACCACCCACACTCAAATAACAAGAGATACAGAAACCACCTCCATGAAAATCTAATTCCAGAGCACCTCACCTTCAGAAGTCAGAGTGCTTTTCTAATATGAAAGGAGTAGAATATCCTGAGTTCATCTACAGCGGTCATTTTTTCTCCTTCTTAGTA
>NW_009951332.1:0-3321 GCF_000696875.1 Nestor notabilis | reverse complement strand
CCACTTGGACACTGAGCCATTGACCACAACTGTCTGAGTGTGGCCATATACAAAATTATGGCATTTGGATGTTTAATGCAAATAAAACAGGCTTTCAAGGTACAACAGTAAGTATCTGAAGATCATAGGACAAATTCACTAACAACTACATGCCTAGTTTGTCAGAATTCACCTTAGTATTTTGCACTGTCTGAATTCAGTAATGCCTCAAGTTGATGTAAACTCTTTTTAAAGACATCTCAGGTTACACTATTGAACTGTGTAGCACTTCACTTGGCTAGGGAGCTGAAGAAATTGTAGCACGAGTTCACTGAATCATGAAGATTTTTCTCATCTTCAGCAGCTCTAAGCAGGGGGATGAAACAGCACAGAATCCTTATATTTTACATATTTTAGTAACAAGATCAAAATTGTAATTATCTGATAAATCTGCCTGTCTGATTCTTTCTTGGTCCAGAAGAATCCCTTCAACTAGAGTTTTTCCACTGCTACTGGAAAGCTGCAAGAAACCTTAGGGCCAAAGTTCCGTTACATCCAGAGTTTGCAATTGTACCTAACCTTTGAGGGGGGAAGAGGAAGATGGCGCAGTCTTCAACAGTGCCACTTTATCATTTATCACTTGGGACAGCGTCTTCCTTACTGCTGACAAGATATATTCAAATAGTACACCCATAATCCTTGCAATGTTCAGTGAGAATTTTGAAATCAAGACAAAGAAGCCAGCTTAAGCAGTTCATGCACATTAACACTAGGACAGCTTGATTTAATAGCTCCACTGTTAAACACATGTATATGCACCCTCCCTGACCATACTCCCGAATTTCATTGCCTAATCCCCTTTCAGTCACTGTAAAACAAGGATAATGTCCACAGGAAAACAGTAACACACCAGAACTGTTTTGAACTGTTTTTTCTCTTATTATCATCTAGAAGTAATGCCTTAAAGTAACTGCTGTAACAATTACAGGTATTATTTATAACCCAAAGATGATGCAGGTTTTATACCTTAGGAAACTGGTTCCATACTTGAAGACCATATACTACATAATGCTGTAACCCTCAAAACTGCATCAGTAAGATGTACACACACTTCTGTGTAACAGCAGCATATGAAACACCATTTCCCTAATAAAAGCTTACAGTGAAGTCCACAGATGGCACAAAGATGGTATTTTCAAACAGACCCCAGCAGTTAAAATACAGGAAGTATGCTGAACAGCCCCTGTCACACACAGGAAAAGCTGTGGATCCCAAAGTACCTCTGTAACAATCATCCTTTCTGTGCAAAATATCATCTGACCCTTGCCAAGATAAAACATATGTTTGGAGCAGCTAATGTGACATAGTCTTTGAATGGCTGTAAAAACTATTCTTTTGAAGTAGTAAATCCCATTATAAACAATTCACAATAAAAGTATTTGGAAATGCTGTTCAATTTTTCTTTTCCCTACGAGAATTAAGTAGTGAAATGTAAATATGAAAATACTTCTGATGTGTGAGGCTATCTTAAGTTCTGTATATTTTGCTTTTTGCGCAATTAAAGGAGGTAGTAAAGCTACCACAAAATAAATTAGACAGGAAACTTAACTTTATATGGCAAGAAATCAGCTCTTCTTTCACAATTCAGAATTGGCAAAAGCTTGCAGAGTCTCTTTACAGAGATATTTATTTATAAATGTATGACATTTTAATAAGTGGTGTCAATGATGTCTTACTGCTATGTTTTAATGATTTAAAATATTCTCTGTGATAATCTTAAGTTAACTTTTAACATACACTTATGTTGCCGATCTTCTCCTTCATCTAATGATTGTGGAACACAACAAAGCATTAACTGTCTTATATTAATTCTCCTGAAACATCCAATACTAACTTAACAGCTTGGGATAGAAGCCTAATTAGCATTAGTCATTCTCAGTCATATGCCCAGTTCAAAGCACAACGGCATTTAAAAAATCCCAAACATTTCAAGGGCAGCAGTATCTTCATGCAAATCTGTCAAAAGAAAAAAACAACTGCATACCAAGTATTTTGGAGTTGAGCAGTTTGGTTACAAGTGGCAATGTGACTTCAAAGATGTCAATACTAATTAGAGAACAATAAAGAAGAGTTATTACATTCTTATACAGCATGAATGTTACTGACTGAATGGGTCTAAATCTGCAATCTTTACCTCCTTTTAACTATGGAAAGACAAGTTTTAACTAGAATACTCCATTCCATATTTAGGTAACACTCAAAATACTCTACAAATAAGCTGCCCTGAATTTAAGAATAGGAAAAATCAATACTGAACAAAAATAAAAGTAAATGGATTAGTTTTAGTCATCTTTATAATAATGAGCAAAGACTGAAACTTGGATGAATCTGAGGAAGGAGTAAATATTTATGTTTCAGTCAATCCTGTAAGAGCACAGAAACACGTTTTTTATAATAGAAAGTGAACACAGAACAACAGAATTCAGCACTTAACTGCCACATGGCCTGTGTGATTTTGAGGCTCAGTTAATTCTGCTCATAACAGATCCTCAAAATTCAACAGCAAAACTAGAAATGATGCTTCTGAATACTTCTACTTTACCCTTAACAAAGAAAAGGGTAAGACAAGACACACTAAAAATATCTTTCATAAAGCTGACTCCAAGGCAAGTATACATGTCATTTCAGCTGCAGGGTATAAGAAGAAAGAATATGGAGAAGGACAAGAGAAAGCTACCGGCAACATTTTTATTGTTGTCACATCAGACAGAATCATTCAATTCATGAACATTGGACAGGCTCTTCAAAACACAGCACCATTAGCTTACCTCTCCGAATACCCCCTGTGTTTACAACAAGCAGTGAAAGGTGGATATTTTAAAGTTATATTTCAGAATCTTCTCTGGGAACACCAGTAATACCACAGGAATTACCCTGTCTCTGGACGCTATTCCAGAATTACTTTCAGGGACCTAAGAAACTCTTTGGCATGCTTCTGCTAACCTAGTATTGCCCAACCTGAACTTTAAAGAGTTTGGGGAAGGAAGAGAGTTCTTTTAATCACAGCAGACCAGAAGTACAGAGATAAAACTAATTCTAACTCTGCTGAAAAGGATTTTACTACAATCCTAACTAAGTAATTTCTAGGAGTAGGATCTCTTTCCTTAGTTCATAAAGACAGTAGTGCAACTATTTTAAATGGGAAAAAAAAACCCCAAATCTCGTAAATACACAGCATTTAGCAGGTGATTACCAGATTAAAGGGCAAATGAAAGCGTGAACCTAAGGGTAATCACAACTCATTTTAAAACCAACTATACTACAGTATAAATAAAAAAAAAA
>NW_009951331.1:0-3319 GCF_000696875.1 Nestor notabilis | reverse complement strand
AAAAAAAAAAAACCAACCCCAAAAACCAGTTTCAGTTATGCAATCATGGATATTTGATACATTATTAGAAAGAGTGCTAGAAACTGAAACACTGAAATTTTCATGCATGAGCAAGCCATAGCAAGTAGTCCAGTTCACATGTTAGATGCCAGGTTTCAAATATTTGGAATATGAAAAGAAAAAAATAACTCACAATGTTGACTGAATGAATACTATGTCTATCAGATCTATTACCAGCTAAGTAAAAACAAAAGTATTTTTCTTCCCCTGAGAAAAATAAATGAGAAAACATCAAAATAGAGGAGATTAGGAGGAAGCAGAAAAACTTAATGCTGTCTTGCCAAAATCTGAGTCTAATAGCAAAGAATAAGTAAGGACATAATTGTCTCTCTTGTGGACTTCTACAGTAATGAGAACATTATTCTAATCAAATATAAAGAAATGAATATTTAATTACTACATGCTTAAAATATGCACATCTTTCTATTTGGTAACAAAGAGCTTCATTATTAGGTGGAAAACATATGCTTTATGATGATCTTCACTATAGTCACTGGATTCTTTCAAGTGGCTGACACATGTAAATGATGAATTTGGTAACAGCCTTAATGCCATTTCACTAGCCTATGTTTTTATCCTTTTTTTTTTAATTCTTTAGATGTACAGAAAGATGATTTTTAAATGGCACAATACCTTTCTGTGGTATTTTTTTCTCCTTGCTTTAAAGATACATGACTTATAAATTGTACTCAAGGGCACAGAGAGATAGCCAGCCAAACCTTCCCATGGGAGAGGATAAAGTGCTAGCCATGGGAATGAGGCTGGAACAGATCTTCTGTTCATCTATCGCCATCCTATATGTCAGCCCGAAGGCTTGAAGAAACTGGAGGAAATCTTGTTCAGAACATGCAAGGTGGATCAGATTCTAAACTGCAAGTTATGACCAATCAGACACAAGGCAGATAAGTCACACCTCCTTTTATACTGGCTTTGAATCTGTTGGAAGCAGATAACAAGAAATACAAAGTTGGTGTGTTCATTCTACAAGGTTTCTGGCTCAAAATGTGTTTGCTCATGCACAGAGTTTTGGCGAAGAGAATGTATGCTAGGATGTATACTCCCCTGCTAGAACCTGTAAACAAGCTGAAGAGAATGTATGCATAGGTATGTTTATGATCAGTCTCAAAAGTAATAAAATACACATCTCTCACATGGAGATACTGGGTGAATAAATGCAGTAATGTTTGCCAAGTGCTCTAAGCAGCTTTCTCAAATGATCATTACTACAGCAAGTAACTCTGGCTTCAAAGCCAGAGTACATTAGAGTACTGTACATTAGAGTAACACCTGTGAGCATATTGGTGAAGATGTGGGCTATTGAATGACCATTCCATTCCCTAATGTTTGCTGAGTCTGATATTTCTTCTCGAGGTTTAGTCCTGTTCCCCTGTACACTAGAAAACGCTTTGTGTCTTTGGAATAGACATCACTGCTATTCTCTAGAAGAAGAATTACACATTTTAGTTTGTCTTCCTGATGGATTTCATACAGGGGTCACAGATGGGGCATACTCAATAGGTGGGATTGCATTACTTATTCTGGTTGTCCTCACCTTCTGAAGTAGGCTGTAAAACTACCTTCCATTGTTCTGGAGACAGCATCCCTAATCTTCTCAAATGATCCCAGTACCTGGCTGAGACCTTTGGCATTTGTTCTTGAGGTATTTTTTGCCTCTAGCAGATGGAAGCAACTCCCTGTTTGCAGAATTGGCAAGAGTGCTTTCCTCTGGGGATGTTCTGAAATTTCATTTCAGATTTGCTCTGAGCTTGAGGCTGTTAGGCTTCAACTCTGCGTCTTCACGTCACTGGTAGCAAAACAGCTTTTTTATTTTTCTTTAGAGGTGTAATCTTTTCCTATTGACATCTCAGTTTGAAGAGCCCTTTTATTCTGATAAACTGCTGCGGTTTTCTTAAATCAACCCAAATTGCTTGTTGGATTTTTGAGATCTGTATTCCGTAACTATGAGAGCTGCCTCCATATGTTTTATTAGAAAATGTGTTTTAAGATTATGTGTATAAACGAGAGTTCTTCTGAGACTCCCTGCTAACATGTAAATTTCTTAGCAGATGTTGACCCTATAGTTTTAGCACTGCAGAAATACAATAAGGGCCTGAAAGACTTGCTGGAGAAAAGTAAATTACCTTATACATAGGCTGATGTAGAAGATACTCTGTTACAGGAAAAGCTCTAGTATTTTAGTGTCCTCCTTAACAGTTAAAAAAAAACCAAAAAAACCCTTATTTTTTGCTTTATTAAAATGCTGATGTAGTTATTTGCTGCTGTTGAGGGGTGACAATGAGCAGAGGATTAAGCTATCCTATCATCATGTATTAATTACCATTGACACAGACTCATTAAGCTCCATTAAGAATCACAAACAGTATATTTATTAACTAAAACAATAAAGATTTGTTAAGAATTAGCAGATAAAAATAAAAAGCATGTTTTTACAGGGAAGCCTTTCTGACAGGCTGCTTTAAAAGAAAAAGAGTAAAGTGCTTGGATTTTAGCAAGGGAGAATGTTAAACTTTTATTTCTGTAAACTTGCAACTCTGTCAGATCCAGCTTCATTTGTATCATAGTGTAGTTGGCTTGTATCCTGCTTTTCCTCTTGGAATGGCTTCTGTGCTGAAAATAGATATTGTGGTACACCACTGCCACTCCTTAGGTGGCTCACCAAGTTTGTTATGGAGTTATACGACCATGTGGCATCCACGTAGGATATGCCGTGTCACAGTGGGAAGAGGGAAAGAAAAGCATTTGCAGAACTGGGACATAAAGGAAAGAAACCAAAAGTCACAGATGTCACTGCAGCAATTGAGAAGAAAAAGCTTGATGTGGAACTGAGTTGAGGTGAAATGTTTCGATGTTTAAAAAATACAGGGAAGACTCCCATCTATATGATGGTCCTTGCAATTGTAGCTGCAGTTCATAGTGAATGGAAAACGAACGTCAAAGTATTGGGACTTCATCAAAGGAAAAAAACACCCAACCTTTTTGATTTAGATTAAAATCAAATCTTCCTGGTCTCAGCAGTGGCCTTACAATCAGATCTTCTCAGTCCAGCTGAGTTGCAAATGAGGAATCTAAAACACAGGTGCATGTTGCAAAGGGCTCAGCTACGAGCAGCTTCTCTTTCTAACAAGCATGGCCATATTTACTGTAAGGGATGTAGTGTGCTCAAATCAGCTGCCTAGACGCAGGCATTTAGTGTCATTCGAGATGCCTCAGTGTTGCTGCGTTGCTTCAGCCAAGACTT
>NW_009951330.1:0-3321 GCF_000696875.1 Nestor notabilis | reverse complement strand
CGGCGCCTGCACTTACTTGCAGTCGCGGTCCTCCAGGTCGAAGTGGGGGTTGAAGTTGATCATGATCCTCTGGTAGGGCTCCGGGGCCTGGATCAGCCACTCGCATTTTTGGCTAGGGTGGTAGGACTGGGGATAGCCGGGAGACGTGAGGTACCCGGGATTGACAATTTTGATCGTGTCGCCGCACTTATCTGCGGGGGAAAGCAAACAGATTGGCTTTTCTCAGTTCCCCATCCCGGGCAGGCACCTGGTTTCAGCCTGCAGCAGCGAATCAGCGAACTGCCGTGGCACTGCTGGGCGGTGTCGTAGCCTTCTTCAAGCAAACTTTTGCTGCATTCTTATGCCTTTAACACAAAGGCATCTCTGCTATATATTACCGCAGAGAAGAGGTCTGTGTCTCAGTGCCCATCGTGTCCAGCAGCTGGACAGGCAGCAGAAGAAATCCCATTTCTAAACAGTATCCTTTCAAAAAGCCCCCTGCTCTGAGCACAGTGCCCCTTACGGTGTTAAAACCTTGCACCCTCACAACAGTGTTAAATATTGGCTCAGAAGGATGTCTGAGACACAATTATCTCTAAAAAGTATAATCTTCTCAAGTATAAAGTTTTAAGGAAAGCTGGGAGGAGAGCTAAAAGGATGCCATTTGACCCCCTGCCCAGCTATGAGATAAGCCTGGTCTGTGTCACTGACCACTGGGATTGTCCTGGTGGATCCAAGCTCATTCTCACCAGACCCTCCCTTTGTTTTATCAGTCCATAAATCTATGCAGGTTGAAACTATCTGTGCTCTTCAAACCCAGGGTAGCAGAGAACAAAGTGGTTTTAGTGAAGCAGAAATCATCCACTATTTATTTCTTCAAGGAAGTTTGTTCATGCTTGGAGACTGCATCAAAGTAATGGAGCAGAACAACATCCTTTCCTCTTCCCTCCCTCCTCCCAAAAACAACAAAGATTTATTTTTAATAGCCAAATAGTTGCAAAAGTTTCAAGAATCATCAAGTGTGACTGTGAAAGTATGTTGCATCTTGATACTTTGGCTGGCATTGTCAGGGTTGCGTTTTAAGGTTTATAGGAAAAATAAAAAGGGACAAGAAACCCAGCCTACACGGTCGCTCCCTTCACTGTCCAGCGCAGGTTTGTGTTACCACTTTTTTACTACTATGGATTTCTTTCTATAGACCTTCAGGAAGGAAAAAACTTTCTCCAGACATTGATCGTTTAATTTTGAGCAATAAAATATAACAGAAAACTGCAGACAGGAAGAAATGTCCATACTAAAAAGCAAGGCTGTATATCACTGCATCCCAATAGTAGTATACACAGGCTGCAGTGCTGTATCTAATAATATTCCCTGTGAAAGCAAAATGGCATGCCTTGCTCTCAGCATGAATTTATAAGTGTACAGGATTTTATTGTAGGAAAAGCAGGTCAAATGGAAATGAATAAGGAAATGCACATCAAAAATGCATAAAGCTACACTCTTTATAGAAATTATTTGCCATAAATTAGGAGGGAAGGAGATGATACATACTCAGCTGTACGGTCAAAACCCAGATATTGCTAAGCATCTTGCTGGGAAAGGTTATCTTATTATTTATTTCTGCCTTGCCTTTGCAAAACAGGCTGTTTTCCTCTGACCAGAACAAAAGGTGTTGCAACTCAAAGCCCAAAAGCTGTCACTGGTGATCTTGCTAATCCGCTGCCTGGGACTCTCAGGGAATCTTGCCTTTTCCTCCCTGTGTAAGCACACTCAGAAAGTGATCCTGTCTCATTAAGCCCACTCCAGCCCTGCAAACAACATGGCAGAGTCTGGCATCTGTTAAATGCTTGAAATAAAGCAGTGCTGCTTCCAGTCACTTGACAGAGTCACTTCAGAGGACGCTGAGGTGGACTCACTACTACCAGCACTCTTTAATCTGTGACTTCTGGGAAAGTGACAGTGTAATAAGATAATACGGTCTGCTAGACTCCCTGGCTCTGTGCAATCTCTCTCACACTTGATTAAGAAGAGCAGTTTCTAATGACTTTGGACCATTAGTTCTAAATAGGGTTAATGAATTAATTTAGCAGACACTAGTACTGCATGTAGGTGAAGGTGGCATTAGTAGGTCTGGTAGGTTTCAGAGGAGGTTAATGGCCTTGGTGACTCCAGCAGGGCCACACATTAACCGCCAACAGTGGAGGCTTTTGCCAGCAACCCACCCTACACCCTGTCTTTTACTAGGGAGAAATGATCAACAAGAGCAGCAGGTGGCCCGCTCCCACCCCTCAGAGGGTGCAGGACTAGGGTCAGCCCTGGTTTATGTGGGAGCCACATGGGGCTGGGGAATGAGCAAAGCACACATCTAGGAGCATCCCCAAGCTGGGCTTGGCACACGCCTCTAGCGCCTTTGCTCCTGCGCCACAGCACTGGAGGAGGCAGCTCGTCCTGATTAAATTAAGCTGCCTCCTCAAAACATATTGGGAAAGAGATTAACTTCCATCATAAACCATGCAATTTTAATACTCTCTCTTCCACGACACTCCACTTGCGGTCCCTTATTAAAACAATATACCAGCGTAAGTGGAGGGTGCTCTCTTCTTTTAATTACTTTGATTGAAAACCCAGTCAGGCAAAAGTAAATATTTGATAATTACTTAATAATAATTGCTCAGGATTCGTCGGGGAAGGAAAACTCACATGATCTGTTTCATGTGTGAGAGCTAAAAGTCAAACAGTCCCACAATTAGACCATTTTTAAAAATGCATCATGCAGTGAAATATGCACAGTGCCCTGGCATTGTTCAGGGAAGGAGGAGTGTGCTGCTTTTAATTAGTTGTGTTTTCAAGGGCTGCCTGATAGTAAACTAGCTACATCAGTCATTTGTTAAGGGATTTCTTCTCTTGGAAGGGAGTCTTGAGCCTTCACAGAGAAGCTCAGATTCTCTCTTGGCACTGTGCAAGTTGCACGTAAACTGCAGACTTGGGGAAGGGGTAGCATAGAGAGCTCTCCGTTTAAAGACTACCCACCCGCAGGTACACGCACAGCTTATAAAATGCATGATAATCAGAAATTTTAAGCTTTGGAAAAAAGAAAGGGGGGTGTGGAGAGCCTTCCCTTTAAAGTGTTCATTATCTTTCAGATATCGAAGGCAAGAGTTATTTAATTGCCTATGGGAGGAAACAGTATTAAGATAACTGGCTGTCCTGATGTAGTGAGAGCGAGCAGCCTGCTTTATGCTATAACCTAAAAGAACAGAAAATAAAGTCGGAAGGCGCTGCCGAGCGGGCGATCCTGGGGCAAGGGCCGCGCCGCTGCCTCCCCCGGTGGAAAGTTCCCCC
>NW_009951329.1:0-3327 GCF_000696875.1 Nestor notabilis | reverse complement strand
ACCCCTTCCGGCAGGCTTTGCCCTGCTCCCCAGCTCCCTGCCCAGGTGCTAAGGGACCTCTCTTGGTGCTGACAGCTACAAGCCCCCAAAAGCCAGGCAGCATCCTGGAGAGCAAATGGGCAACACTGGAATGCAAAAGGAGTATCCCAAATGGGAGCATCCTGAAAAGCTGCCTGGGCTCAGCCTCTCCCAGCCCCTGCAAAATGGCAGACAGATGAGTGATCCCAGGGTGCCTTTCCCCCTTCTGTCCCCATCCAGCTCTGGAACCATCCCCAGGTTTGGCATCCGACAGCCCCATGTGCCCCCTCCCAGCTTCCCCACACCACGGCGGCATGGGCTGCCAGCGAGGAGCAGAGATCAGCCAAAAATAAACCTAGGGAAGCAACACAGCTATTTTGCTAATTATTTCAGTTTTCAATCTCTCAGTGAGGTGACTTGCTTAGGCTAATAATTGCTTGGATAAAATCAGTTGGATTTTATCTGGCTAATTAATCAGTTAATAAATGACTTTGCTGCAGGGGGATAAATGTTGCGGTTGTCTGCTTAGCTGGGGACTGGAAAAAAACAGGGAAGGAGCACAGCCCACGGGATTTCCATGGACACATGGTGCACATGAGTGGCATGGGGCAGACAGAACCCAGGCAGGGACCCCCAGCCTGTCAGCATACGGAGCCATCCTCAGAACATTTGCAGAAGCCCCTGCCAGGGGGAACAGCCCTGAGCTCATCTCTGCTGTGAAGCTTTTGGGACTCAGACAGTTTTCCTTGCTGGCACCTCTGCTAATGGAGAAGCTGAAAACTAGGGAAGGCAACTTGGAAAAAGAAGAAATCATCATCTTTGCCACGGAAAACATGGGATTTCCCTTTACTGCTTGGCCTGGTTAGTGTGGTTGTGCTCCTGTCAGTAATACTGCAGGTGAGCTGGGTAGAGCTGCTGTGCCAGGCTCCAGCTTCACTTGCCTGCTGCACTGTGGGGCTCAGGAGCTCAGCTGGCTATGGGATGGGGCTCCGGTGCAGTAGGGGGCTCTTTTCCTCTCCTGCCCCTTCCCAGAGCCACCCCAGGCTCCGCCTTGGCCTGCTCTGGATGTAAAGCAGCCATGAAGCATCTCTTGAAGACCTCAGGCATTGCAGCCTCCTCGGGTTGCAAATCCTTGGAGGCCACCATCACTGAGCCCCCGAGTGCCCTGGGCACAGCAGCACTGGGGGCTCCAGATCTCCTTTCTCTCATCCATTGGTCCCCAGGGTGGCTTTCACAGCTGAGCCAGCTCAGCCCCAGCTGTAAAAGCCCATCCCCACAGGGCCTTCTCGGTCCCCTGGCAGCACCAGGTCTGGTGCAGGATGGTGGGAGGGCTCAGGCTCTACTGACAGGCTGAGGGAAGGGGCAGGGGCACCCCAGCCCATGGGGAGGCACTGGGGGTCCTCTGGGGATGCGCAGTGAAGGACGGGGTGTCCCAGATTGAAGGGGAGCTGTACAGGTTACCCCAAAGGGCTGCACCACTGTGGAGTTAGGAGCTGGCAGCAGAAGGCTTGCCAGTCCACGTGGGTGCTGACTGGGCGAGGAGCAGCGGTCAGGTCCTTCTCTTCCCTCGCCACTCCACAGCCAGGCCGGCACACGGGAACGCTGTCTGCAGGTCCCTGTGGAGCTGTGGGGAGAGGACAGGCATCAAATCATGTCGAAGGAGTGTCCTACCCCCACTCCCCACCTAGGAGGGGCCTGATCCAAGATGACGGTCTCCTCTTCATCTGAAACTGCTCCATGTGACATTCAATGTAAGACACAGCCATTCCTCTCCTGCTGGCTGTCCAACCTCCTCCCTAGCTGGCTGCACCATGGCTGGCAGATGCAAAGTGTCACCCCCCTCCCAGCACATCTCACCTTGGACAACAGCAGCTCCTGCACTGTAGTGTTGCCCAGGTCCAGGGGGACAGTTAGCCGCAGTGACAGAAAGAGGTGAGATGCACCTAGGAATGAAAAACGTGGCTCTGGTTATTGTCCTTGAACACTGGGCTGTTCCAAAGGATCTGGGGGTCTTTCCCCAGATCCTTTGTCACAGACACAGAACCTCCTCCCAGGTTAATCATGTCACAGACACCTTACACTGTCAGGAGAATAATCCTCCACCTGTACAGCAAACCACACATCCCACAGAGCACCAACACACTTGTATTGAGAGCATGGCAAAAGCAGTTGGGCTCCAGGACCCCCTGCACTTGCCCCTAGAAACCTAAAGCCACCAGCACTGAGGGTGGTGATGCCCATGGGGCATTGCACTTACTGGTGTTGGATGTGGCGGTGGGGCAGACAGGTAGCATCGTTGGCAGGTCTGCAGAGGTGCTGACGGCAACCTCTGTGGTCTGGGTTGAGCTGGCAGCAGGGGAAGAGGGCTCCATGCCTGGGCAAAGTAATGTCACATTAGCACTGCCTGCAGAGAGGTGCAGGATGCTCCTACAGCTGGGGACAGACTGAGCCTAAATGGAGCCATCTACATGAAGCCGCCCAAGTACATGCCCAGCATTCCCATGGGGATTTGTCCTGACTATACCCCAGCCTTCCAGGCACCCCATGGCTGCACCCACCTGTAGCTGCACTGAGGGTCCCAAATACTGTTGACATGCCTGGGGCTGACCCCATGGTTGAGCTGGAGATGCCATGGGTGGTCCTGGGTGTGGGGCTGCTGCTGGACACCTCCATGCTGCTAATAGGGAAGGCTGTGCTGTCTGCCAGGGCTGTCAAGGGCTCAGGTGAAGAGGCTGTCAGTGCTGGTGCAGTGACAGGAGGCGTAGTGGATGGTGAGAAACTGCTGGTCCCCGGCGCTGTGGTGGACCTCTCCAGGGTAGAGGTTTCAGGGCTGGAGGGAGGGAGGGTGGCTGCAGTGGTGGGGTCAGTGGTGGGCAGCAGTGCTGAGGTCTCCGTAGGTGGTGGGGAGGTAGGGACACTCGTGGACAGGGTTGCTGTCACATCTGTGATGGTGATCCCTGCAAAGAGGTGGGAAAATGAGGTGTACAAGGGCTGATGAAGAAAGGCTGAGACCATGGCTGTACTGGCGATGGCGCAGCATCGCCACCACCATGAGTTCCACAAGGCACCCAGAGCTATACATCAGTTGTGGAGCATCAGGAGTGGGGACTCGCCATCCTGCATGAATCCACCATGTGGATGCCCTGAACAGCAACGTGATTGTCAGCAAGGCAGGCCACATAAATCCCCCACCCAACAAGGCAGGAACAAGCCATGGGCATCGTCAGACTCATGGCAGAAACTCCTGTAGGTGCCAGTGCTGAGACCAGTTCCACCACCTTCACCCACCCCCGGAGGAAGTCAGACAAA
>NW_009951328.1:0-3056 GCF_000696875.1 Nestor notabilis | reverse complement strand
CAGGTCTCAAAGAAAGCAACTGCACAACTTCTGGGAACCAGGCACACAGAAGAGTATCTTCTGGACAGGTAGCTCCAGAAGTGTGTTGCTTACACCTAAAAGCCATGATTCCACTCTCCTATACCAGATCCCTACCCTGGCAGTGAAGTTAAGCATATTCTTCCTGTTTCCAAGCTACTCACACTAGCTTTGTGATTAGCTTTGACACTCGATACACACAGGTTTTCCTAAAAGACAGAGGGGCAAAGCAAACACATTTCCCCAACACCATGAAGTCAGAGTGAGAAGGTTCAGTTGCAGAACGTGGTTTCTCACTCAAACCTAAGTACCAAGATGGATTTTTTTTTTCATAAGATGGCACCCAATCTAGTGTGAATAGGTGACACAAATTTTCTTAATGGGCAAACATACCATTTGAATCTATAGAAGAGCTTCTAGACAGGTGGACTTGCAACTCCTTTTGAAACCGTGGTGGCACAGTTAGTCTTTTCTCAGGCCTAAAATTGGAAATAAAATTGCTTTAAATCATTCTCCTGGCTCTGAACAGCATTCTGTTTACTTCCAAGAGTTGTACATGAAGTAAAATTTATTTCACAAGCTTCTAGCAGGCTCCCTGCACAAGATCAGTACTCACAATGTCCTGTCTTAGAAGACAAGCTGACCAGCAGTAACAAGAACGATCAACAGGTGGCTTCTGATTTTTAATTATTATCCCAATTATTGCAAGAAACAAAACACACGGTAAAGAAATATTATCAAAAGGAAAACAGCCAGGTCTAATAATACAGTCGATGGTCTTACAGTTGATACATTCAGCCTCACTTCTTGGTTGTTGGACTGGATGGCATCTCACTCTTGCTGCTGAACATGACTCTGCTCACCTTCTTGGGAACCATGAGAGTCTTCTGGAAGTATGTGGCTTCAGAATTCAGAGGAACACCTAAAACTACATAGGAACCCAAGGTCTTTTTGTGGATGCTGTTGCTACACTGTTCAACTCTGAAGTGGTCACTGATAGAAAGGACAAAAATCTCATGTTTGCAGGTGTTCTTCTGAGCTCCCTCAGAAAGCAGTAGCTTCTACAGGGAGCGCATGCAGCACAGTGAGCTCCTGACAGTGAAAAAGTCACAGCAGTGCGTAGCTCACTATGGCACTTTTGGAAACCATAAGCTATGGAATAATTACATACACTGCAAGCGAAATAATAAGCTGTGGAATAACTACATACAGTGCAAGTATAACGGAACAAGAGTTGGATAGAAGAGGTCAAAGACCAGGAGGAAGCACCTCCCGAAGACACACACTCAAGGAAGAAGAACTGCAGTGGAGAAGTCAAGGTGGCAAATGCTCAAGAACAGCTCTCCATGGAAGCATGGCAGGTTGCTGTGAACTTGTCTTCCTTGCTTTTTTGCTGCCCCTGTGAGAAGAAACTAATGCTCCTCTATCAGCTATGGGGCATCGCTTGTACCAAAAATCATACTTCTGATCTGGGTTGTGTCCCACTTCCTTAGCAGTGATGACAGCCGCTGCCCAGGACAGCATCTTCCAAAGCAGGAGAGGCATACCCAGAAATACTGAGCAGCAGGTCACCAAGCACATTTGTGAAACACAAATGGGATGAGACTCAAAAAGTACAAAACTCATCCACACAAAATCCAAATACTCATTCACACCCTGCACTTCTTGGGTATCTGAAAAGGCTCTTCCATCTGCATCACAGGAAAACCCACTACCTCCTGGACACAACTCAGATCCCCACACCTTAACAAAGAGCCAAACCCCAGGGTGCCCAGATACGGGGAAGCTGGTGGGGCAGGGTCAGCACCGTCCCAGTGCTCAGTCTCACAGTGCTTGGCTCAAGAGGGATCTGAAGTGGAAGGACCTGTGGAACAAATCTCTCCTGCACAGCGGGCAGCTTGGCCCTTCTCCCCTCCGCGCAGCAGCCTCCTCAGCCAAGCAGAGCACAGAGCTGCTGGCAAGTTCCTCCCCTGCAGCTTCACCCAGCTCACCCAGGCAACAGAAAGAGGACAGCTCCGTCCACACTCACGTCACTCGGAGCTGTGCTGCACACAGAGAGGCCCACCTCGCGTCTCCAGACACCTCCTGGGTCCCTTGCTCCCCCCACCTGCCACACGCAGCACATCTCTCTTCCCTGGCCTCTACCTCCAAACCCTCCACTCCTCTTAGGGCCACTGCCGGCTCCTCTGCCTTCCTCCCTGCTCCTGCTCCCTTCTCGCCCATCTCAGCTCCACAGCCTCTGGCTCCTGCCGCCATCACCACCCACCTCTTAACTCCTCCACATTTCTGCCTGGGCTCGTCCAAACAGCGTCTGCTGCAGCCACAGCCCAAGCGCCCATGGACACAGGAGCGTCCCCTGCCTTCAAACACAGCCCTGCCCCAGAGATCCCCCTAGTAGCCCCCAGGCTGCTTCCCATCCCTGAGGCACTGGAAACTCCACCAGCACCAGCGCTCCCGGGAACTGCCCAAAGAGCACCACCAGAGCTCAGCCACAGCAAAGGGCCCTTTAGGGAGCAGCAGGAGGGTATGAGGCAGTGCTACCAGCCAACAGTAAACCGAAAGCTGACGTGGCTCTGAGCACATCCTCATCTCCCCCCGGTGCCCAGAGCCCTGACGCACACGGGGCACACGCAAGCGATGGGCACAGGACACGTCTGCCTTCGAGGATGTTCCAGAACGAGCGGCACCGCGGCAGGATTAACCCATCACTCTGCTCCGTGCCACCGCACAGCTCCGCCGTGGTTCCCATTCAAGGCAAGGCTGGAGGCTGGCTCCCAACCCAGCCTGGTGACCGGCACAGGATTACTGCCACAATCGTGGCTCCAGCGCACCCAGTGCAGCCACAATGGGGGAGCAGCAAACGCTTTCTCACCACCATCAGCTGATGGCCCCGGGTGGCCCAAAACAACACAGCAGAGAGCTGATGGGGCAGCGCTGGGTAAGCCCCCTGGATTAGAGAGGCTCAAAGGGGCTCAAAGCAGCGTGTACCGCTAACCCAGCACAACGGCAGCTCCAGCCCTCGGCTCTTTCACCCAGAC
>NW_009951327.1:0-3298 GCF_000696875.1 Nestor notabilis | reverse complement strand
TTAAGGTCCCTTCCAACCCAAACCAATCTGAGTCTATGGTCTGGAGGTGTTTGCTCAGTGAGGAAGCCAGACTGGGGTGTGACCGTGAGGTGTGGGGGGCACTGCTGGTGCTGTCACACACCCCACTTGTTCCAGGCTACACTGCCGAGCCCACTTCTGCATCAGCTGTCCATAGGAACACGGTTACAAGTAGTTACGATACTTACACAGAGGCAGCCCGTGATGATGACAATTTACTTCAAGTCTTAATTAAAAATGGGTTTAGAACTGAAGCGTGTTTTCACAGCACCTCAGTGCAGATGCTGAAAGCAGACTGGTACCTGCAGCAGCATTGCACTGCAGAGCACAAGTGCCCTCCCCTCCCAGGCCGTGCACCACACACCTGCTTGCATGAGCGACAGTCATACCCACTAGAGACTGACCACCTGAGTTTTCCTGAGATTTGGAAATCCTCAGTTGAGAAGCTTGTTCTGCTCATTTCAGAGTCCACAGCCCAGCCCCAGAAGCATTCCTTCTTTCCTTAGTCTTCTACCAAAGTGACATAACCAGTGAGACCACAAATATCCCAAATACTTCAATTAAATGATGGCTTTCTGGAGAGGTGCGAGACTCAAATACAGATCCTCAGCCAGGAAGAAGTTCTTAGTGCTCAGGTGACGGTGAGGCTCTTCCACGTCAGGCCGTAGCCCTTCAACAGGTCTCTGGATAAATTCCAACGACTGCCTGACCTGGGAATCTTGTTTGACAGGCTTTAGGATGCTGAGCAGCTCATTAGGTAGCACAGGCTTGGGGGCGACTCTGAGCAACCTGGTCTGACTTGGAAGGTGGGTTTAAATTGAGTGTGGTCCCTGCCAGCCTGACTCACTGTGTGCTTCAGTAAACTTCACCCACTTCACTGAGCATCTGAAGGTGTCTGGTGATGCTTATAGAGCAGACTGATGCTAACAGAGGTTCCTCAAATATCCTGATGCAGCGACCAGATAAGCTGCTCGTTCACCATTTATTAGGACCTGATTATCATGTTTTTAAGTTCTATCACATATATAGAGGTGTGAAGCCTCCAAACTATGCCCAGTGAGACCTTTTGATTGTACCATCATCACATTTACCTCTTTCTTTCTCAGTCACTCCATCCCGTACTCCAGTGCTGAGAACCACACTCACTGCACTAAAAAGAGAAACGACACTACCTTGATTTTCCTTAAATGTTCTTTTTTATTATGACTTACATTAAAACTCCTTGGTCTAGAGGATGAGCCAGTAACAGAAGGTGGTCTGTGGAAAACATCTGCAAATCCTAAATCCCCTCTTGTGGTGGTTTCTGATGTGGCTTGTGATCTGTGAGCACAAGCTCTCATCAGGCTCAGCAAAGGGGGTCGCAGGTTTTAGTAGCTTACAAATGTAATAAATCGAGGAGCAGGCAGAAATCTAAGTTCCAGGCTCAATTATGGGATTCAAAGCAATACTACTGATGGGTTTTATACTTGATACAGCTCTCAACAGCTTTCTAAAGGAGAAAAATCAGCCCACAGAGGACTTTGAATTTAGCTGTCAAAATAAAAGCCTTGAAAAGTTAAAGCAAAAACACCCCACACCCCAAACCGGTGGCAGCCGGGGCCGGAGATACGCTGTAATCACAGGGCAGCCACCTCCCACTGTGCCCTACATGTCGTACAGTGAGTGAATCTCCCCAGCTGGCCCAGATGCTGTTATCTATCTGCTGGGGAAAGCAGCTGCTGCGGCGCCGATAGCCAGGCTCCTGTGAGTAAGTCACTGTTAGCAACACAACAGACCCCTCCTTCACTAGAGCTGTAAGGCAGTGAACAGGGGTTTGCAAAACATGGGTGGCCCAGTTTCCATTGTTACACACAGTACAAATGATCCTAACCCTAAGTATTGCCACCCTGAGCCATAAACATAATCGCACCATGTATCAGCCACTGATAAAATGTAATTAAAGACCTTTCACCACTAAAAGCCCAGAGGAGGAAGGGGGAAGCTTAACACTAAAGCAAATACCTGGAAAGATTGGAGCAGCTGAGATCAGAGCAAGCTTGATTTAATGCTCATCAGCTCCAGAAGAGCTCTGACCTACATAGTGCAGCATCCCCGGGCACAAGAGTGACACAGCTGTAGGGGGAAGGGGCTGTCAGCACATGGAACGTGCAGGAGTGGCCTCCAGGGCACAGCACTGCATCTGCTCCCCAGCCTTGGATTCTCTTCCTGGCTCTTGGGCAAAACTTACTGTGCCCCCACCCCGAGAACACCTCTCGGTGTCCCCTTTCACACAGGAACTCGTTTGGGGTGGGTTTAGCTGCTGGTGGTGCTGTGGAGACCATGGAGAGCACACTGGGTGTTTTCTGACACCACAAGCACAGTGTGGAACTGTCAAAGCCTAATGAGAACCATCAGGCTTGAAAGGGCTCAGCTCTGCTCTATCAACACGTTGGGAAGCTTCCGAGAGCTGAGCCTGGATTCCCTGAGCCACAGGGATGAGGTTGGTGAGGGCTGGACCCGAGGATCCCGCACTGACGTGTGACCATGGGAGCTGAGAAGAACCTCAGCTACACATGGGGGAGGATGAGTGCTGCAGAATTCCTCCTGTTATTTCAGGAATGTAAAAGGTGAGGGATATGTTTTAAAGCAAGAAGACCCATCAAGTCAAAACCCAAACTGAGCTGACTGGGTGAGTGTAAACCCAGAAAACATCACAATTACTCCTATGAGGGGTGGTACAAAGACACTGCTGAGCTCGCCAGCCTGGGCTGCGGCTGCTCAAAGCAACCTTGTGCCAGTGCAGCAGCAGCGGAGGAAAATACTTGTTCTCTTGCTCTGGGAAAAGCCAATTCTGGCATTTCCACTTCCTCAGACCTTGCCTAGAGCAGCATCCTCGAGCAGGCGTCGCTTCTCATCCACACTACACCAACTCGAGACAGAGCCCACCACTTGGATGAGAGTCCAGTTGACTGCCAGCACTCAGACCCCAAATCCTGTCCAGCAGACACCAGCCGGGTTTCTTTCCTTTGCCAACTTCTTTCTTCCTCTACCACCACTCTCCTTCCCCTTATATAACCACGGGGATTCAAGATAGTTTAGAAGATAAAAGATAGGGGGAGAAAGAAAAACGTTAAAAATAGAAACACACCTACTTGAAGCGTATTTGCAGCATCTATTTCCTGACCTCACTCCACCTCCCCGCTCCTAAACGGGCTCGTTTCTGTTCCAGGTGTGCTCTGGGATCCTCCGAACCCGGCCGGGAGGAATCACACGCAGTCCAGGGGTCGCTGTGCAGATGCTG
>NW_009951326.1:0-3309 GCF_000696875.1 Nestor notabilis | reverse complement strand
TCCTTTCCAACCCAAACCACTCTGGGATTCTTACTTTCTGGTGGCTTTGGGCTTAGAAACCACCCCATGGATCCCATGTGTCCTTGTAGCCCTCCCAGAAGGCACAGTGTGCTTCAGCTCTCTGTTCAGACTATTACCTTCCCAGTACTCCTTTTACATGTGTCCTTTATACAAGGACAGGGTAGAGGAACAGGATTTCTCATCAAGTGAATACAAGAGTGATAAATCTTCCACAGCCACAAACCTGTCCTATAGAGTAGTAGCTACTGTGAATGATCTCCTCATTCTTTCTTACTGGAGTAAAACCCTCACTGTCAGAGGGGAGCACCATGTGCTGACTGGAGGAGAGGAGAGTGGGTTCAGTTCATTTTGCTGGAAGCAGCTTCTGAGTGGAAGAGCTCAGGCCTGTGTTTGACAAAATATTTCCCTTTCTAGCTCTAATGGATTTCAGAGACAATCAATAGGAATGTAAATATTTGGGATCTAGACTTCGAATGTCACTGTTAGGTTCTTGTGTCAGCACAAGCCTTCTTCCCAGGTGGGGACTGTGATCTGCTGGGCTGGTTTTGTGCTGAGAGCTGGGATTTGTGAGCTCTGCTGAGGAATGTTCCTGTGCTTCTCATACTAAAAGGCAGGTCTAGTGCTGTGGTCAGGATGGTGCCTTTCTAACTCCAGCCAAGTGCTGCGTCCCAGGCAGTTGGTTTTGTGCAGGCACCAGTGAAGCATTTTGAGTGTCTTGTAGCAGAAGCTCTTTCTCCTGTTATCCTGGCAGGGATGAATGATCCACATTGGTGCATCCCTATTCCTGGGACACGTGCAAGATATGCACATCTTTTCCCAGCTGCTTTTGCACCCAGCATGGGGCTGCTCCATGGGGCTGGCACTAGAGGGAAGCTGAAACCTCAGAGGCTGAATGCAAGTTGGTTAATCACTAAGGTGGAACAGCCTTTCTCCGCTGGGAATCCTGTGCCAGCAGCATGGAGCAGCAATGTTGTGATCATGAAAGGAGTGTGGAACCCGTGGCTTGGGCAGAGGGTGCCAAGGGTGATCCTGGGAGATTGTTCCCTCGGAGCACAGGAGTGGAGGTGCCTCCTGTGTGACACCAGTGCAGAATGTGCACAACATCTTGAGAGAGGTGCTTTAAGGCAGGTTTACAGCCAGTGCTGCTCTGTTTTCCTTCAAGTATGCTTTTCTTACCCAAGACTTGCAATGAATTTCACATGACAGGGCAGGTTTTAGGCTTTCTTGTCCAAGCAGGTTTGTTCTCAGTTAGGTCGTAAATGAACATCTGGTTCTTTATCTCTGCCCTTAATGGCAGACTTGGCCCCATCTGAAAGCAGCTGCATAACACACTACAACCGCTTGACTTTGCTGAGCAGGCATCCCAGCTCTGCTGGGAGAGCACAGCTGGCTCTCACTAAGCATGATCCCAGCTCTTTTACAAGACTGAATTCCTCATTTCCTTCAGTTCTAAGCTTTTCCAGCTGAGGGATTCAGTGACAAGAGCAGCAGTGGGGGGTGAGGGGCATGGTGTCACCAGGTAACCTGTGACCCAAGTGTCCTGAGCATGGACATGCTGTGCTCTTTTACAAGGAGGAGGGAGGGCAAAACCAAAAGTCATGGTGGGAGTGCATTGAACATTTGTACCTGTTCTGTGCCTGGCAAAGCTGTGACTGGTTGCTGATTATCATGCTCTTATGCCCACGTAGTAATCAAATGAAGACCAGGAGCTTAAAATTGTATTGGTTCATGTTTCTCTCTTGAAGGTGGGAAGAAGAACGCTACCCTGAAGGCATCAAATGGAAGTTTCTAGAGCACAAAGGTCCTGTGTTTGCTCCACCATACGAACCTCTGCCTGAAAATGTCAAGTTTTATTATGATGGTGAGTTACTCCGTGTTTCCACTTGTTGGGAAGAGAAATAAACATTCTCAGGGTATTGTGGTGGTCTTCCGGGGACTGAGAGATGAGGAGGTGGTTTTGCTTTAGTGGTTACCTTAAAAGAAGTTCCCCAGCATCTGAGTGAGGGAACAATGTCTGGAAGCAAAGGAACAGCCTGCTGGATTCTGCTGACCAAGCTGACATGGAGATGAACTTGTTCTCACTCTGTTATGGCGGTAAATCTCTGAGGTTACTGAAGGCTACGAGCGTGTCTTACACCTGCGAGTAGCAGTGTCTAACCAGTGGAGTATGTAATTGTAGCTACTTCATGACTGCTCACCTTCTGGCTTGTTTAACCTTATTAATTGGAACTTCCATCATCTGTGATGAAATTCATGATCATCTGGTGGCATGAGACAATTGAACTGGGATACAGATGAGTAGGATCTTGCAGGGAGGCATGGGATGAGCCTGGCATCAAGGACACAGCCCTCTGGTGTCAGTCATGGTCCTGCTCACTGAGCATGGTGTGTGGTAGAACTAGTTGATGTGGGTTTGTGATACACTGGCCTGCGTGGTTGTTGGAGGCTGGAGACCAGGTGTGATGACCCGTGTGCTTCCTTTTAGTGCTATGATCGTGTTAAATGAAGGATCACATTAAGCCAGGATTGAATTCCGTGGGAGGCACTGGAATGGATGAAAACCTCATTTTTGGTGAAGGGGATGTCTGGAACTCTTCCAGGAACAACGTGCTGCTTTCATGTGACATGACACAGTGGTTTTCAGTGCTGAGAAAGAGGCAGCGTTCATTTTCAACAGCAGTCTTGTGAAGCAAACATACTGCATCCTATTATGGGCTATCTCTAAGCAAGCAGCACAGTGGGCAGGGCTGTCTACCAGTAGGGTTTGATAAGAATTTGATCAGAGGTTGGATTTCCACCCCCCTATTGAAGAGTATATGGTGTAAGGAGAAGAGAAGGAGATTGCACTGTGGCTGTCCCTAGAGTACAGGCAGCAAGAAGCTCCACTTCTATCTGGCTGTGCATTTCACAAAGCCTCTAGGAAGTACAGGGATTTCTGCAACCTCTGTCTCTGTCAGGGCAGAAATTCATCAGTTGGCTCAACAATTATGGGATGGAATGGGGGAGAGGCTGCCTTCCTTGAGAAACTGGGTTTACCCTGCAGCTACCGAGAGCTGCTCTCTGCTCCCAAGGCATTGTGTGAGGTCAGGATTTAGCCCAGGGTGATTTGTGGAGCAAGGTCATGCTGTGGCTGCCCAGCCAGCTGCCAGCTCTCACGGGAGGGATCTGTCCCTTGCCTAGTGACTGCGCTGTATTGAGATCCCTGTTCCCATGCACCCTCAGTGGGTTGGGGATGACACTGAGCCATGTGGTGCAGTGACACACTGGAGGGAAGGGATGAGATCCAGA
>NW_009951325.1:0-3214 GCF_000696875.1 Nestor notabilis | reverse complement strand
AGCTGAGTAACTAGGGGAGCTTGGCAGTCATACACTCAGCGTGCCCATCAACACAGCCTTGAAAAAACCAAGGTATCTTTAGTCCTAGTGGATTCTTTAACAGTCTAAAATCAGTCCACTGCTGAAAGTGGAGCTTCAACACAGACTCAAACTGCATTAATCAAGTTTAAACAACACTAAAAGTAGAAGAAAAGAGAGACCCTTAAGGTTTAGGGGTTTGTTCCCTAGAGAAATGAACCGACTAAAAGTGGTCATATCTGGACTAAGAACAGCCAGCATACAGCAAGAGTGGTTCTGGCCATGAGCACCAATATGTTTTTTCCTTTATAGTTTCAGTATTACTTGTAGCTTCTAGATCAGTTCCCTGTGAAGAAGCCCAGGCCAATGACCACGTATGTACCTACAGAAAGCAGTTCTGATTAATAAACTCTCTGGGTATACCCAAAGATTAAAGAATACAGATTACAATCCAATTCAACAGGAAGTCCCAGATTGTTGTTTCCTAGAAAAGGAAAGGCAGCAAAAAAAAATTACAAACTATTTGATCCAAGTGGTATTTTGGTCCACTGTATTTGAAAACACTATTTCACTTATAAAACTAATAACTTTGGTTCTGGCTTCAATATCAAAACCCACCAGCTAGATCTCAAAAATCCTACAGATTCAGAACTCAAACTCTGAAATGTGAAGGTGCTCTTGAGGAAAATGTGAAGCTGGTCCATTTTGGCATCCATATTCCTCTTTCAGCCAGTTTCTCACACACGAATCATTTGTCCTGACACACTTTCAGTCACAGCTCTGCAGAAACAGAAGATACATGAATTACTATCCAGAAGCACCTTTAAGCCATTACATCTGGTAAATGCAGAACACCAGGACTCTACAAAGAATTACTCTGTAATGACAAATGCTGAACAAAGAAATTCAAGTTTTCACAGAGATATCTTCTACAACACACCTAAAACGATTCAGGATGAATATATAACTGCAGTTACACATGACACGATGCCATTTATACTTCTATACTGATCGCATCCTATTAATGCTTGCAAAGTCTCGGTCAGTAAAAAGGAAAAACAGTCTTCCTGATCTTGCTTGTTACGGAGGTTTTCTTCTTTCTGATGCAACATCTGCTTTAACTATACGCCATAAAGAGTATCAGTTCAAAATGAGTATTTGATGGATCCCACAATTAAGATGAGAACAAATCCTCTTCCAGACACAGCTATGTCATTCTGAGGTTACTCCACTCAGCCCATCCTAGCTCCTCATCCTCCACTTGCTGCTGTTACCACCCACATCAGCGTGCCAGCTGAGAAAAGCAGAACAGTGCCCAATTTACTTGAGGCTTTATTAGCCAAGCCAACTTAAAACAGTTTGCTATAGGTATTTGTTAACCCAGGTCATGCTGATGGAAACATACAGTTACAGAAAAGCTCAAGGAAATTTAAATCGGAGCTACTCCAGCCCCATCTCCCACCCCCATCTCATTCACGTCAATAGGAAGTCCCATTCTTTCCCCCTGATCTGGATGGTCAGCCAGCTCAAAAACATGATCCAGCCAAAATGCAACAAAACGAAACAGCAATTCATTACCAGCCTGATTAACTCCTTGACTTTGCCTAACTCACAGCCACAAAGGCTTCCTTGCCAGCAGGGGAAGATGCACAGTCAAGGCGGCAGGACCACCACAGTCCCAGTTTAAGCTGCCAAGTTTCTTGACAAGCTTAAGCAAAACTAAAACAGAGCTGCTTCAGAAAAGCGTGGTCATAGCCACCTCCTCTTCCTCCTCCATGAGCAATAACATTTGCATAGCCATGAAGTCAGCCAGTTCAGACAGTTGATTCAACTGAAGCTCAACATTTTTCTGCACTACCGTTTTCAGCTGGATCAGCAAAGAATGACTAACAGGGAATAGCAGTTCCGCTTGGTGAAAGCATCGCCAGAGAAACCAAAGCTGCACTGGTGGTAATGCAACAACATGACTGTAGAGGATGTGTTAATCTTAGCTTGATCGAGCTTATGCTTGGAATTCTGCAGAAAAAGAAAGACAATACGCTTTAATGTCACTTACTAAAATTGAGATCCCTGGACTGAAAAAGTAACCTATAATTTTCATATATCTGATCAATGTAAACTCCAAAATCAAGACTAAGTCCATGGTTTCACAATAGTTTAAACCTAGCCTACTTGATAAGCTGGCAAAATGAAGAAGAATATAAATAACTTTCGACCTCTCCCCACAAAAAAAGAATGATCAGCAGAGTGTCCGATGAGTGCAAAAAATAGGATGGGGCCCCAAAGTCCAACCAGTTTAGGCTGCCATGAGAATTTTTTACCTGAGAGATTCTGTAAACATCTTTTCTAGAGTGCATAAGATTTAATTTCTACAGTATTGGGGTGATTTCTTTTTTTCCCCAATGTTACGCAGCTCCACCAACATTACTAGTGGAATAAAACCAGCTATAGATGGAATTCAAGAATCCTGCATCGTGCTGTGAAGAGCTCAGATGAGCATGTGATACAAAAATCTGCTACGATATGTTTTCCCGATAACCCCTGTTCCTGGGGAGGCAAGCACTTCTGCAAGGATTTTCAGTCATTTCAGGAAGTTTTTATCCCACCATGCTCATTATGGTAGGGAAAAAGTTACTTGCAGATCATTCCAACACCAAGTAAATTACAAAATGTAATAGTCAGATGTCTTGCAAGTCTTAGGAGCCCAGCATGGCTTCTTGGTTTGGACTTTTTTCTTCCTAAATGCATAGTGCTATCAGCTACTAATACAGACTCGGAGGGTTGCACAGCACCAAGATGAGGAAATAAACTTTTCTACTCTGTCTAGTTTTTATGCACCTTCAGTTTCCACACATTTAAGAGTAGTAATAAATACTGCAAAGCAATTCCCCGGCTGAAAAACAACTTTTCTGCTAATAAGGATTTAAATGGCTGATTTGAATTGCATTTCATATGTATACCTTAGGAAAGCATTTCTTTGATGTGTTATGCTTAGAGTTCTGTAAATCAGAGTTTTCACTGAGGCTTAAAACCAACACCTTATTCAATTACAGATTAAAAAGAGCTTACTGTAGGATAACTCAGGCTATCGAAGGAGTTTAAGAACACATCTCATTCTATTTTGGTTTTTTTTTTTCTTTGTTCATAGTATTTTTTTTATTTCAGTTGTAAGATTTTTGCTAAGGGAAAAAAAAAA
>NW_009951324.1:0-3134 GCF_000696875.1 Nestor notabilis | reverse complement strand
CAACCCAAACCATTCTATGATTCTATATATTATTTGTCAGAGCAATTCCCTTAAAGCAAAATTATTAATTTATTTTCATACCAAATTTTCTTTCATGTTGGGAAATTTTAAACTTGACGTAAGAAAATATCTGAAATGCCTGTGTTAGTAAATGAATGCTGAGTAGGACAGACTTAAAGGCAGCGACATTAAAACACAGATTCCTTAAGTTGGAGAATTCAAATTTCTTGAATATCCTGTGTTTTTCAGCCACTAATTTATCTTCTGGGACTCATCTTTATCATAGCTACACAAGCTAATGATATCTTAAATGCTCCATACATAAAATGAAGTTTGTCCATACGCTTGCAAAGTGAGAAAGCGTATCTTTACATGTGAATGAATCATTTAGTTCACACAGAAGACAATTTCTCTTTATTCACTCACAGCATACACAGATCCTACAGGTGTACATTCTTTCTTGTGCCATGACTGACCTGGACTTTTTTCCTCCTAACTCCTACTTATTTGATGGATGCCACCACTGTTACATACTAAACTAACCCCCCAATATTACTGCACTACATTAAGTTCTAGAAGCTATTAGGTGATGAGCACAAATGTCTCTGTTCCCCCCATAGCTCATGCACAGGACTTCCATGCTCTGCTATATTGGTAAGCTGTATATGAAATTACTGTGTTCTTCTTCCTTGGTAGGTACCACTTCTCTGAACAGTAATTCTGACTGAATTATTATTGAACTTACTGACGGGTTTCGTAATAAAACAGAACAATTTTTTTTAACAGAAAACTGAGAAAAAAAGGTTTTGTTTTGTTTTGTTTTCATTTGGCAATATGTAGAACTAGCTGTGCTTCCTACAAAAAGCACATGGTGAATTTTCTGCACTTTCAAATAGCCCCCTCAAAACACCTTGCATTTGCCGTTATTATGTGCAATTTGGACTGCTTCCTTTCTGGGTGGTTCCTGCAGAAGTGGCACAAGAGCAGAACATGACAGATCCAAAAAAAGAGACTTCACATGATTATTCCCTTTTTAGAGCATTTTAAGCTTTACTAGCAAAACACTTTAAACTTTGAATTAAGTGATTGGAGCTCCTTGGCATTAGAAAACAGCTCTGAAAACCACTGTTACAGTTTCCAAGAAGAAAAAGCTTAATACCAAAAACATTTCTGTTTCCAACCATAACAGTATCTGGCATAATGGGATATTGTAACAGTAATTCCCGTCTCTTGGTGAGTGTGGATGGTTTTTCTCCTCCACAGTAACAGCAGAGGAATGCAGTGGAAGGGTCAATTTTGAGCTCAGCAGAACACGGTGTATGTGATTTTAGGCAAGTCGTTCAAGACAACGTCCAAAAAAGGCAGCAGGCAACACATTGCATAACTTCAGGATCCAGTCTCCTCTTACAGCGCAGGTGGAGGGCTGCATGTCTTAGGAAGCGATCCAGCATAACCAGGGAGCTGTCTAAACCTGGCTAGGAGAGACCAGAGTTATCGCTGAGAACAGTAACTGGAGTGGGCGCCTGTGAGGTACCGTCTCCTGCCTCCTGCCGAGACAGAGAGCTGCGGGCAGGTGCAGAGGCACAGAGCTACATGTCCAGGGAAGTGAATGTCCAAACCTCTCCCAAACACCTCAAACACATTTCTCAAATTTCGGTTCCTTCAGCATTAGGTGACAGCTGACAGGGCTTTTAAACCGATCAAAATTTGAGATTTATATGCTTACAAGTTCTGTCTGTGTCCCACATTAGGCATTACAGCTAGCTCAGCAATTCAGCAGCACTGAACCTTGCAGGCTAATTTCTCATTTTACCTCAGCTATTTCAGTGTTATCCTGTAATGTGCCGAGCAGGTGTGTGCTAAATACTTTATCGATCTGGCACATAACCGTTCCACATTCATCCCTTTACTTTTAAAGGAGGAGTAATAGTTCCCTACTCATAGTAATATTGCAAGAGTAAATGCATAAAAGCTTTTGGAAGCATTCAGGTAACACAGACACTGGCATTGTAAAATTAGTTTGAAGCACAGCTGTGTTGTACAAGGTCTAAACAATTCAGTGACTTAGAAGATCAAAAACCACTTTCACGGGAAGAAAAATTAGGCACGCATAGTCTTTCTAGACCAGCACTTTAATTCCAGCTGAGGCCTTTAGCTGACTAACTCTACACATAATTACACTGTAGACTGTATTAAGAACTAGTAGTTTATTCTAGTCAGAGAAAGCAACACAAAAAATATAGAAACAGTTTTCTTGATACTATGACACGTGTTGATTGAGCTAAGGAATTAATTTTGAGTATGGAGTCTGAGGCATTTTCCAGAAGAGATCTTGTGAGAATTGAATGTCAGACAACCAAGTTTCTGGTGATATTTTCAAAGACCCAGCTCCTTTAGCATACATGAAGTTAAAAATCCATCATCATTTTCTTAACATCTTCAGTGAAGATACCTTTATTTCTTAACAACTAGACAGTACTGAAATCAGGAGCTTTCTTTACTAAGAAACCCTTCATCTCCATGTCTGGAGGTCAGCAGAAGCCATGGCGTTGAAGAGGAAATGTTACAGAGGAGACAGGGGTGGGCATGGTGGGCAGCGGGCCCCTGGCCCTGCTCCGGGCTGTCGGCCCTCAGGGCTTCTCCGACTCACGTCTGATTTGTGGCTGTGGCGGTCACCGCACATACAGTGGCCGGAGCAAAAAGATGAGGAATGGATGGTTCATCCCTGATGGCTCACCCCATCCCCGAGGGCCTGACACGCACTGGCAGCTCACAAGCTGAACACAAATCAAAGCAGGCACCTCCTCACAGGCACGTATTCACACTGTGCCATGCGAACTGCATGTGGGAAGCGTACGTGGGTTACCATATAGGAGAAACTAATCTGCAGGCCTCAGTGCCATCTCCGGTTTACGCTCCGTTCCCTTCGATTCAGCCCAGCCGGGTCTCTCCGGCCGGGGCAGGACCAGCGCAGGGCACCACGGAAGAGGCGATCACACGTCTCCTGGTGACTGCGCTCCGGAAGCGAACACCGATTAGACAATCCCCAAAGCCACGGCGGGGAAAGGGCCGGCGTTTTGAGTCTCCGTCCCGGCCAGTTCCGGCTGCCGGGGACTCGCGTCCCGCGGGTTCAG
>NW_009951323.1:0-3294 GCF_000696875.1 Nestor notabilis | reverse complement strand
ATAAAAAAAAAAATTTAGTTTAGCACTGATGGTAATTGAGAGGAAAGATCACCAGAAAAGGAGTTCAGAAATTAAGGTTGTCAAAGGAAATTGCTGTTATAAGTTTAACATTCCTTTTGTAGATGCCTGTATCACCATCCCCAGATGAGAAAAACAAGACGCAAGATAACTGACTTGCAGACTTCATGCAGTGAGTCACTGTAGCAAAGTAGGGTTTCCAGAATCTTGAAACCCACTCCTTTTTACTAATGATATTTCAGACTCAGAAAAAATAATACTCATAAAAGCAATTCATAAAGCCATATGTTACAATTTTCTAAAATTAAGGTAGAAGAAAATTTTGATTATTTTTAGTCAATATTTAACAAAACAGGCACAATTTCTTTAACCATTCCCCACTAAATTCAGAATATGACTGAGAAAGCAGGTGGCTTTCTGCTTAAATCTGATGCTACTTAATTCTGTGGATCTGAATAACCAGCTAGGAACATCAACTAGAATGGAGGGGTATTGGCAGAGCTGAAGGTTCCTCACTGAAGCTACCTTTGTAATCTGTTGTTACCATTTTGCAACAGAAAGCTATATGCTTGCATACTTCTGAGGGTAACAATTTGTGTTATGAATATAGGTAAAGAGGGAGATCCTGAGATAAGCAGGACGTAAAGACAATGCTACTCTGAAGATGAGAATCAACACTAGAAACTGAATGTGAAAATCATCTGGAAGTCACTGAACAGCACAGTTGTGATACCTCAGTAATTAAAATTAGTAGGCCAGGGTGTTTCCTTATTTGGAATAGACTAGAGTTTAAAAGTAATTTTAAGAGTAATCTTCAACATTCTATCATAGAGTATACACTTCATAGTCCCCACCAAAATAAAAGACAGTCTTTGACAGTGCTACTACTTGCATATCCAGAAGCATGTGAGGTAAGAATATGACCAATTGATGGCATCAGGCCTTAATGTTTACCATTTCTTACATGTATTTTCTGTAGCAGAATTACCTCAATTCTAAAATGATTATACTAACACATTACTTTTTCCGCTGCTACACTTCCTAACAACACATGTATGGTATTATTCTCATAATACTGTCCATGACTGACATTAAATAAGAGAACTTAGGAAATCAATTATGGCTGTGGTTATTCAACGATTAACTTGGCGTGAGTCATCTCAGATACACATTCTGAATATCAGCAGTTTGATTTTAGATGGAAGGTCTTCCTTTTGTTCTTTCCTTGCTGCCCTTTCCTGTCCTGCCCCAAAAAAACCCTCCTCCCCCATGATTTTCCTTAAGAATGCTCTCACCTTGATCTTGCTGTTTTTGAATAATCAAATGCTAGTAGTCTCCTCAAGATTTCCCAGTGATCACAACTTTCCAGATAGTGTGTAGAGAAGACAGGTTTTCTCACATACAGGTATAGTGCAAAACAGATTCAGTCCTAGCCTTCTACCTTTAACTTCCAATCATTTTATTTCGTGCTTCATTATTAACCATGTATTGTAATGGCATATATATATGGCTCATATAGAATAAATATAAGCAACAATAATACTGAAAGCCCATAAGTCTATTACTCCAATCTGAAAGGGTGCCAGATCCTAAATCAGAAAACTATTTTGAAAATAATTTAGCCTACAAAAATTAAAAATTAAACCTTTTTTTTTAAAAAAAAACCCCAAGTTAACTATATGAAAACAACTCAGAATCCTTATATTACAGATATTTTTGCAGGTATACAATTAAATATATATGTACTCTGAAATGTTAATTAAAATATTATTTATATATGTACATATTTAATCCACTAATTTTATTATTTCATACCTATAAACTGAGGATGTATTTCAATTTCATCAAAATAGTTGAGAACAGTCTTATCATCTGTGTTTAACTCTCTGAAAAGATTCAAAACTTGCAGGAACTGGTCCTGGGTATAATGAGTTCCAGCAACAATGCTCTCTGGCAGGTTTATTATTCTGTTTATAAGGAATTCATCAGATGCAGTCAAAGAAATAACAAATTCTGTGAAGAAGAACACATTATCAGTGCCCATAGATTTTTATTATTTTTCATCTTTCTTACCTACTTTAATAATAAATGTTAAACCATAATCCAAGATAAATTGATGTAAACTGTGTGTATCATTATAGAGAATTTAATTATCAAATTCTTATATTCCACTTCTCCAGTTAGAGCAATCCGACAATACTAAGAGACATCTTTACAAAGAAGCTACATACTCCAGTTTCACTGAATTCTTAGCACTATCAACAGGACTAATCTTCCAGAAAGGTGCACAAAAATCTGAAGAACAGCAATGCAGTGTTGTCCACATTTTCTGAGAAAGCAGTCATACAACCAATACATGTAATAAGAACAGGAGGTGGAAAAAATAAATCTTATGAATGCAGCAAATAACACTGGAAGATTTAATAACTCACTGTTTCGTCAAGTCACCAAAAGTCATCATTCTGTATTTTAATTTTTAATCTCACAAATAAAGGTGTATCAATCGAATTAAAGTAAATGTAGAAAGCAAAAATCAAATAGTACATGAGATACTATGCCACTACGTGCCACAAAATTTAGTGTTAATGTTATTTATTTTAGTATTACTGGTAGACAAAACCACCAGATACCTTTCAAGGATCCATAAAAAACCCCTGTCTCTTCACTTCAGAAGTCTTATATTTATAGTTTCATTACACTGAATCTTGAAGTATTTTATTAACCCAGCAGTCAATTCATATTTATTAAATGTGAGTTCATACAATTTATCAAAATATGTTCTGATATTTCTATTAATATAATTACTCAAAACTACTGAAACCTGCTAAATTAACATGGCTGGGAAGTAATGTTTCTGGTATCAGAGAGAAATTTGCAGAATCGAGCACAGACAGAGCCCCCTTGACTCCCCCCCCAAAAAATAAAATCCAAAACCAAACCCCAAATCAACAAAAATATCCTTTTTGGACCATTCTGATTTCTTAAACAAGCTTTCTCCAAGGTTGAGAAATCAAACCTTTGTCCCCCTTCACACAAGTGCAAGAACTAATGAATTTTTGAGAATGTTCTAAATTTTTCTCACTTTCACTGAAGCCAGTAAATGACCATTCACTGAAACATTTGTGATATTCAACCTTTATACTATCTAATTGTCCAAATCCTGTAATGCAAAATATGCCAAATGTATTGTTTAAATGTAATCAAAACTTCCAAAGAGATCAAAAATAGCAAAAACACTAGGATTTTGCACAAGTGCATGGGACCTGATGAAATCCA
>NW_009951322.1:0-3266 GCF_000696875.1 Nestor notabilis | reverse complement strand
ATAAATTTTGATATTTGGGAGGTTCTATAGGAACTGGTATTTGTGGATCTTTGGCTCTTTGGCCAGTAGATGAATAAAAGGCTAAATTATCATCATCACTTGTTTGTTATGAGATTGAAAAAAAATTTCCTTCTCATCACTAAATTGCACCAGGTTGAGGTTTCCAAGCCCCGAATTACATCAGATTTTCAAGTTACATGATAATGCTGTCTCAAACACTAACAATTTTTCCCAGTATTGTAATAATTCCTTTTTGGAGTAGATGGAAAGAAATTCACTTATCTTGCTCCTTGACCAGTGCCCAGTTGTGTTACCAGAACTAGTCCACTAAAAGCCCACTTCTGAAATTCAAAGGCTGTCCTCTTGATGATGGGTTCTACCAGGTTTAGATGGACTTTCTTCAACCAGATTGTCCCTACTTACTGACCTATGCAAGAGCTGAGCTCAGCCACTTTGTATCTCCCTTTGTTAAATGTGTTTGCTGCCTTATTTTCTTCTAGATTTTTTCTTTTTTGAGTTTGCTGTTTTTACTTTTTGTCTGTATTTTGCATATGCTCTGGACGAAGGTAGTCAATGGGTCTGCATAGCCCACATGTATCCCACACTCCAGAGAGTAGAAGCTGTCTCAGAAATTATTAAGAGAAGAAAGGCAGGGCTATAACCCCTCAGATAAATATGTACCTGATACTCACCAGTACAAAAGCTCGATAACTTTCACACTGATACCCAACAAATCCATTCGGAGTGATAATACTCTCAGCATAGTACCGGAGACTTCTTTTATGTCCACATCCAAGAGATCTATATTCTGGTAAAGAGCCCAGGTAAAAAAGATTAAAGCTATACATTGGCATAAAGTCATGGCTCTTTTTTCCTCAACAGCATTTGCACGCATAGTGATGTCTCAGATTAAAATATAGTAATAATTAAAAGATGTTTATAGTGTGAATTATTTGGTTTTATAGTAAAAAGTGTACTTACAGCTACATATATCTTTTTCTATGGGGAAAAGCTTGGTTCTAATCTGTGCGTCCCTGTACTCATGCTGAAGTCAACGGAGGTGGTGATGCACTGAAGTAGACATTATGCAGCCTTCCATCCTGCTATGTGTATTTAACTGCTCTTACTTTAACAAGGGAACTGAGGAGGATTTAGGAGAATTTCCCTTTAATATGTCAAAGACTTGACTAATTCATAGCTACAGCTTTTTAAAAACATATAGTGGTTACTACGAAGTAATTTTAATTTGCTTACCATTATGACAACATGGTATTTTGTAAAACCACAGTTTCCACTCATTTCTAGAATTAAAGGTAATTGTAGTAATTATTTTAACTTCAGTGGCTTTCAGTGTTTTAAGCTCTAGAAAATTTGGAGTCATTTGACAGAGGTGATTCTGCGAAATGCTCTGAGAAGTGAGATGTTTGGCAGCGTGTCCTTGATTTTGTCAGAATTACTTGAAACAAGTACATTTTCCCATCAGAGTGAAATTTATAAGCAGTCAGTGCAGGAAAGAAGAAAGTGCTGTTTGGGTTATATTTACAGGTCTCTTGTAACAAGTATTCTCTCCTCTATGAAAGAACAATATACTAAAGCCAAGTTGCATAAAAACAGGCTCCACTCCGCTTCAGCCTGTATGTGGGCTCACCTAATCATAGGGTGAAGTCTTGGAGGCACTGAAGTAATTGTAAGGTGGCAGTTTACAGTTAAAATCAGAATTTACCTAGTGTCAATATTTATGCATCTTAAACACAGACCCATTGGTATTGACCAGTTGACACACATTGTTCTTTGCATGAGGAAAGAAAAAAAACATGTCAAAACCTCTCTAAAAAGTATTTTTGTCTGTTTTTCTTGAAAATAATCTGCATCATCAAGGCTTCTTGAGTATGCTTTCTTTACAGTTTCTCCTTTAAATCTAATTCAGAAGGTTCTGTGCTTTTAACTTTAAAACCTCAGCTCTTACAGATAGCTTACTTTATGCTAGTGCCAAATTCACTCAACATCTATACAATGGGAACATAATACTCCTGTCCCTAATGCATCAAAAGCTGTAGAAAGAAGTTACTAAATAGCATTTCTAAAGCACTTCATACATAAAAGCACTACATAAATGTAAATCAAACAGAAGAGATATGCAAAAAAATAAGGTTTAACCAAGAGGCAGGAGTTACGGTTGTCTCTATTTTTAGGAGCTGCATGAACAACCAACTCTGCTTGTATTCAGTGGAGCTGAGCTTCTCGTTCAGCACACAGCACTGCAAACAGCCTTTGAAATGTCTCTGGAAAATACTTATTTATTTACGATTTTTCTTGCTGAAAATGCAGACATTCTTATGCAGTCTGGTTGGAAAGTGTTTTGGTTCCCGGTACCTTTGTACACAGACAACCTCCTGTCCTCTTTGTTACTAAGTTCTCCTACCAGTTCCAAGACAGAGTATTCTTGAAAGCCAATTACTTCACTAGTGACAGGGATTTCAAAACATTTAGCTGCGAATAACAAATATTCTCATTTCTGTGGGTTAGTATTAGAACACAGGATTTTTGGGATCTATTGTACTGCATCCTAGGGTAATTCTGATTAACCCCAGATTTCTTTGAAGAACATGAACTATTAATGGAGCAGTCATTTTATCAGCTTCTATATTTTTAGCCTTGTGCTGTTCCCTTTGAAGACAGAGCTGTTAATGGTGTGGATGAGAGTGTCTAACCCCAGTTATAGTGGGACTGATGTCTTTCTAGTGAGAAGGAAAGCTCAGACTTTAAAATACTCAATTTTGGATTATCCTTGAATGAAATTTTACTGGTCCTTCATGTGTGGAATTCCCAGTGAGGTCAGTTTGTCAGCACAGCTGCAGGTTCTTATAAAGGTTGTGAGGAGCAAGTCTGCAAGCTTTAAATGAGGTTTCCATCTAGAATTTTCCTTGGTTAGTATAAAAGAATATTGGAAAGTATTTAAGGGCAGCTTTAAATATTCCATTTTTGAGCATTCTCTCCCTACTCAAAATCTGAACCATATTACTAATACATACATTCAAGAGGCTTTAACTTAGCTTAGCCTTTATTTCTAGCTGTAGTTTATAATGAGGTATTATTTCTTCAAAGCGTATTTACCTCTCATAAGGTCATTAATGCTCCGAGTCCCAGGAGGTACACGAAGCTGTTTGCATCCTGGCATCTTCTTCCCTCCATTTGGGTAAAAATCGAGGTGGCCACAAGGCTGAAGAATCCCTGGAGCTGAAATCATAGAATCATAGAATGGTTTG
>NW_009951321.1:0-3279 GCF_000696875.1 Nestor notabilis | reverse complement strand
TTTTTTTTTTCCCTTTCCTTTCTATGCAAAAATACACTTCAGAAATATTTCAGAGAACTGCTGAGATGAAAATGTGGGAAACCCTATTAAAGAAGATCGCTATTTACCAAATAACAGCAACTATTACAAAAGGGTTTTTACCAAAGTCTTTCTTATAACAAGGTCTTAATTAAAAACCATAAAAATCTGCAGTTAGAACAGATGAAGGCCCCTCCAAAAGTATGCCATCACAGTTTTATTCCCAGCCATCTATGATCTTGATGAGTCTGCACACCTCCTATCTGTGAAGCTCAAATAAAATGCACCAGGAAAAGACAGCAGAACATAAATCTGTGTGCATATGTGTTCACAAATAGGGAGTCTATTATGGATGTACAAATATGTGTATGTATATGCATAGAAAAGAGTGCGTGAGTAACTAAAGTTCCAGTTATACATATTGTTTTCTGTGATAATGCATATCAAATCTTACAGAAATTTGCTAGAAGGGCAGGGAGATGTGAGGAGACAACTGCACTGTTGCTACATAGACTCTCAAAGGTGAATATTTAATGAAATTATCCCAGCAACCTACCATAAGAATTTCAGGAAAAGAAGTACATTGGGCTGCAATACGAGACAACGGAGAACCTGACGTGATAAATCAGTGTCCACATCATGCCATTACACCATTCACAGGCACTAGTTTCTGCTGATGTCACAGAATGCGCACTGTAGGCTTTACTTTAGTAGGAGGGATTCCTTCTACAGTAAACATGGAGTCAGTTAAATGAATTGCTGTGGAAAAAGACGCTCTGCTTTTCACTCATAGAATGTTGCAATACAGTTTTCCAGAACAATAGGACATAAGCAAATACACAAGTAATTCTAGCAATCTGTCTCTGAGATGAGCCCTTCAGGCTGAAAAGGTCACTGATATCACCACAGGCACGCTGGTTCCACAAGCTGCACATCAAGTGTGTGGCAGAGTCAGAGGAAACGAGAAACCATCAGAAAAGAAGAAGGAAAGCAGACTACAGTGCTGTATTTAAGTCAGTTTGACCCACCAAGCCACAGCTGAAAATCTAGGTCACTCTTTTTCTTTCTGCTAGGCATGTTTCTGGAAAACAAAATAACCCAAAAATCCACCAACAAAACCAAATCATGGGTATGTCCCACAGTTCCCATTATTGATCTCCCTCTCACCACTGGCAGACTCCAAATTTTACTTAGAAGATGAGATCTTTAATCTTGGACCAAGTGAAGTAGCTTTTTTGATCTAAGACTTACAGTGGAAGAATTAAATTAAATCCCTGTCTGCCCCCTCCTATCTCCTAAATCTTAAAAATCGAAAATACTCCCTCTTGATTTACTTCCATGGCATTTGTTGGAAAATGGATTATTTTATTTCTACAAGCTTAATGTCCCTCAGCTTCACCCTTGGAATCTCTCAAGAGATTGTTTAAACTGAGTTACATTGAAGGGGAAGGGGCAGGTTGAACTCCTGAGTAATGCTAGTATTACGGAATTAAATATAATGAAAGACAGTAGTTGAGTGATGAACAATGAGGCAAACCCTCACACTTGTCTGCTAAGTGAGAGTATGTATCATTTCTTGCTACTCTGCAAGATTTGTGTACCTAAGAAGTGCTGCTCTGCTGAGTTTTAACATCTTATTTTAATTTGCATAAGGATTACTGTTATCTCACAGCCTCATAAGAATTTCAAAGGCTTTGGAAGAGTAACTGGAATGAGTGCAAATGCCTGCATTTGCCCAGAAGCATGTAAGCCCTCACTCTGGGAATCCATCCACCAGCCACGCCAGGTCCGGAGCAAGGAGTTTATTGCTTGCATGAACTTACCACTTATACATGCCTACACACATACAGCAGCTACTAATGCCACATGTGTCTGGCCATAAGGAAATCCTATGGAGATAAATACCAGCTATATGAATATTATTCACGCTGGTGCTGTCAGGTTTTCCATCTCTGACTGCATGCTACCAAGTGAGTTTTGTGAAGCCTGAGGCTGGGAGTAGGTCCTTGTTGAGAGTAAGGCAACACTCAGGTGCTGCTAACTCAAGTACTCAGATGTTTGTAGGCATAGAAACTAACTTTAAGTCAGAGTGAATTTAGATTTAACACACTTCAGATGGTTGCATCTGGTCAGTCAAATTAAGCCTTGTACAAATAAGAGAGCAAACAGGCTGCAAATTCTCTTCCGAAGCAGTAGCGCTAAATGCAGATGGGTACTATTGACGCAGTCTGATTCAGAACAGAACAAATGGTCTAGATAGGTGAATAAATTGTGATAGCTTTTGAAGAAGAACCACGTTTCTGTTGCTGGGGAGGTTTAATCATTCTTATGCACCATAAACCACAGCCAGTTTAACCTGAGTACAAGCATTTGTGATAAGAGTGCCAAAACCTGTGAAGAGGACTGACTGAGCAAACTAGGGACAAGAAGGCACTGCAGGAAACCCTCTTCCAGCAGCCTCTCAGCCTTGTGGCAGCTGCTTTGAACCCTGGTTTGGCACTCCCTCCTTACTTAGCAAAGAAGTTCAGTACCAGCTAAGAAGCAACTTACACCCACGTGATTCAAAATGGAGATAGACAGTATAAAATTGAATTCTTCTAGCAGAGTCCACAGTTAATGCACACTGAACACAGAGGATGTTAACTTGCTCAAACCAGAACGTTTAATGAGACCATCTTAATTTCTGACCTTCCCAAACTGTCTTCTCCTATTAGACAACTCCCTTGGGAAACACAATGAGGAAATACCCCTCTAAAGATTGAAGATATCTCTCCTCCCATATCTCTTTTTAGCAAAAAGTTATAAAACATCACTCTTTAAAAAGTAATATGTAGCATAATAATAATAAAAGTAATAAAAGCAATAAGGACAGTTGGATGGGGAAGGAACAGAGGTGCTATATCCTAGTTGCTAGATGATGCCAAGAAGTTAAGAAGGTTATCTAGATGAAGAATGAAAAAAAAGTTCATTTTTTTATGTGTTTGATATTGGAGATAGATCTCTATTACCAACAGTCTTTGTTTGCAGAAGTATATGAAGTAAGTATCTCACAAAAGAAAATTGTTCATCAACACACATAAAACTTGGGTTGAACTGTGAACAATCAAGTGCCAGGGCAACTTCCACATGTGGGTGCTGGAAAAGATTACTGTTCCAGCGTAATTCTGGTACTGCTAGTCACATCTCAGTTTTGCCAACCATGCAAGACACAAAAAAACACTTGAGGATAGCTATCCTTATCTTGGTGGCTGTCCTGCGTTC
>NW_009951320.1:0-3263 GCF_000696875.1 Nestor notabilis | reverse complement strand
CATCTTTTCTGATGTAGATGAACCTGCAGCACAGGTTAAGGAGGAAAAGTAAAATGCATATGGAGCTCTGTGCCTTTACATGATTACCGCGACGATAGAAGTATTTTTCCTGATAGAAGGAATTACTTTCTTATAACTATCAGAGCTATGCCTGTGGACATACCTAACTTAACTCCAGTCTGAAATACTGAACTTTACTATTTTTAAAGCTGAATAATACAGGCACAAATACTATTTCTCTCACTGTCCAGTGTAGCTGTCAGTAAGGAATGTTCCTTTCTAAAGCACCTTTAGCCTGTCTTCATTCTGGGAACGTATCTTGTCTTCCACCACTAACCTCTGGTTCTGTTAAGGAGAAATCACTAGTTTAATCATCCCAGCTATTGGGTTCTTTTGTAAACAAGTTTGACAGACCCTGTACTTATAAACAGAAACCAATAGTGGGGCTTTTGCCACATATATATGTGTCTATGTGTATACATACATATTTTAATAAATGCCAAGCTATAAATTGTTAAGTCATAACCTCCTCATCAAATTAGCAGGATTTAATTGACACTTTCCTTTTGTGGTTAGGAAGAACACAGCCTCACATTTTAACACCTGCATCTACCCACGGTTACTGCTGAATATTTACAAAACCCCCCTGTCTGCTTAAGAAATAAAACAAAACTGATACTGGTGTTCATAGCAGATACTGACATAGAATTCATCCCCAAGTTAAACACTGATAGCAACATCCCAGTTAGTATAAAGGAATTAAAAAGAAGAGTGCCTACCAGATTCACAGGGAAAAACAGACTGAGGAGAAGTTCTTGCTGAACGTTCAGGGAATGCAGAGCTTTTATATAGCCCTTCAGACTGCTACCAGGATATGCAACACACTTGTGCATGGAACATAATAGTTAGCCAGCAAAACATTTTGCTGTATAAGCTACTTCTAATTGTAATAATTGTTTTGATAACTGTTAATGATTAATAAATCAGCTGCACATCATATAATAGTGCAACACACCCTTTGTTTTATTGTAATCCTTAAATAGTTTTTACATCCATTTTACGACTACTGTCATGTCCTGACCTCATTTGAATTGCAGTGGTAGTGAATCAAGCTCCATTTGCTTAACAAGGGAAAGGCATCAGTCTTTCTCTTAAACAAGATAAAAATATCAGTTTGGTTTTGTCAGGAGAAATACTTTCTTTTCTGCAGAAGATTCCATTTAAATTTAGAGTTGCATAACTTAGAAAAACTACAAATTGAGTCTTTTTAATTCCTCAGATGGGAGGGGTCATTTTTTCTGCCTGTTCAACATCCACACAAGTACCTGCTTACAAAAGTGCTTAATCAAATGTCCACTGTCATCCGAGTAAGTACAAGGAAGCACCATGTGAAAACATTATCATCCTTCTCCTTTTGTCATCTTTCAGGAGAGATATGGTATTCTATCAAGACACACTCCTGTTGTCCAAGAGCCACCATTTGAGAAAAAAATAGTCTTTTTAGATACAGAAAGGATGCATATGGAGTGTATAAAGATAATTTAATCTTAAAATAAAACCATCTTAAGAATGGCAAAGGCAAATTTTTTTTTTCAAGAAAGCCATAACAGTATTCCTAAACTAGTACTTACAAGCCTCACATATTAGAAGACAGAGGTACAAATGAATAAATAGGAAAAGATATCTCTAAGCAAAATTTCCTTCATCAATAACCAGAAACATAGTGAGAATATTAGATGTGCTCCATATTTTTGTGTGGTTACAATACAACAAAACAAAACAAAAAAAACCCCAACCAACAAAACCCCACCATGTAGATCAGTGGTATAAACCACTCAACTTACACGTTTTGTAAGTGAACTAAAATCTAGATTTTAACTCTCAGCTGTAGCTGTGGGAGGAAAGAAGCTGCTGTCTAATTGAATCTAAATGGCTGGGTTTTCAGTCTGTTCCACTTATCATTCCATGTTTAATGTTTATATCATTATAATTTTTATATCATTTATATCACCAGATTTCTGGTGTTTTCAAGCCCAATTAGAAAATAGAGCACAGGGAACATATGTGGTTAAGGTCTTGCATCAGAATGCAAACCAGTCCTGTCAGGCATCAGCGGGCAGCCCTTGATATGACAGTTTTGCTGGTCAGCAATTCTTTGTTAACTCCTCAGTTGATGCATCCTCCTGGTTTTCTGCAGTTGGGTTGAGAAATATCAGTTTATATGAAGAATCCTGGGCACTGCTGTTAATTCTCACATTTCAGCAAGCCATAGCACTTCTTTTAACCACCCAACTATTTGTAATTCAGATTTTGAAGAAGAAAGGTGGAATATTGTGTACAAAACCTGTTTATCAGCTCCAAATAACGCTCACATGCATCTATACTCGTTCCAGCTTCAAATCCAGTGAAGGCCAGGGGCAATATTAGCTACTAGATGACTTTGTCAGCACTAGAGTGTAAAATACAACATGAGGTGTGTAATGCTTATAATGTGACTTGGAATTAAGAATAAAGTTCTGGTCACATCACTTAAAGGAATAATTACAACAATTAAAGAAATAATCCATACAGCAAAACATAGTTTGACAATGCGTAGGAAGGTCTTGCACAAAGCATGGCTCACATCCCACTGGTGGTCTGAAGAGGTATATAAGAGCACTCTGAACGCTTCAGTTTCATCAACGACAGCTCTTCGTCTGCACTTCTCCAGACCTGGTGAGTTGGATCTCATTTATTCTCTACCTATCTAAACCATTAGGGAAAAAAATTCATTATTTAATGGAGGTTTTAGTCTTCTGAAGAAGTGTGATGCTAAGCAATGCTGTTTGCCTTTGGAGATACATAATTTTTACAATAATTTAAATGCATACCTTTGCAGAGACAGTTTATGAATTACAAGACTGGATTTTCACAGGCACTTGAATCAATTTAATATTGTCAGTTATCCCCAGAACTCCAAATGATAATCGAACAGAATCTTGAAAAAGAGCTACTTCCAGAGGCACGTGAAGTTTGGCTTTGCTATCCGTGATAACCATGACTTCCAGAACAGCAGAAAGTACTTTGGGAAGTAGCAGGTGTTAATCCATCCATGTCCAGAGAAATGTGTAAAAGATAAACCTGAATCGTTCAAAGTACTCTTCTTCCACCCATTATTTTTCATTCTCGTGAAAGACATCGGAACAAGCTTTTTCCCACTGGCATTTGGGCATTAGGAGTGTGCTTTGTCTTCTGCTGCAGGTTCATCTACATCAGAAAAGATG
>NW_009951319.1:0-3236 GCF_000696875.1 Nestor notabilis | reverse complement strand
TAATAATTTATTTTTACTTTAATAAAATGGAGACCTTGGATACCAGTAACAAAATATATACATTTTAAGACACAAGTCTGCCTCTTATGTGTTTTAAATATTTATGTCAACAATTTTCACTGTCATGTTCTTACGGAAGCAAAATATTTCTGTGCTTGAATGTTTCATTTTCTTATTTGTGTGAAATTTAATTTAATCTGAACCCAGAATTCAGAACAACTTGTTTTAAAAATAAGATTTTCATCCATGCGTAAAGAAGACCACTACTTCTGCTGAAATTATTTTTAGATATTTTTGGATGCATGTAGCTGTAAAACTGAAAAGTTTTATTTTTTGTTTAAATGTAAAAATAGAATATCTCATTTTATTATCTGTTCTTCCCTCCTCTCCTCTTCTCTCGTCTCCACATTATAGGTCCACATAAGTGCTTGACAATTTTCGCTATATTTTGTAAGATTTATTTTTTACTGATTGTTAATAAAACATCACACTAATGTTTCATTTAATAGTATTGGATTTACAATCTTATCTCTACCAGAAAAGGAAGAACAATTTTTCTTGTTCATTTTCCTAAATTACCTGTGTATTGCTTGTATGTTTACTGTCATTCTGATGTACACATATATTCTAAGTCATTTTCATCAAGTAATATCCCCAGACATACTATATGCTAAGCCTTTATGGCAAGTATCAGACCTATATGTTCTGTTTTGTTTTGTTCAGAGTCATTTAATGTCAAAGCATATTTTCAGTTGTCTGTAAAGCACAGAGCGAATACTTCTGTAAGTCATGGCTGATTTCACTTTACCATATATTACAGTTAAAATAGACTGCCAGGGAATTTGGTGTATCCTCAGGTGCTACTTCAGAGTCCATAAAGAGAGTTAAAACTCTCACAAGAAAAAGAGATAAGCAAATGTATGATTTAATATGAATCCTCAACATAAGACTCTTGAGTGAAAAGGTTACACATGCGGAAGGCATATCTAAAGCCCCCAGGTGGACTGGCTAAAGGAATCCTACTTGAATAGTCCCTGGTGATCCCTGGAGATTAAGTCCTCTCCTTCACTTGGATAAGGTCTGGCAAAGGAGTGGACTCCAGGGGAGAATGTCAAACCCGTTGGAGTTTACTTTGTGTTGCAAAGCAGCTGCACAAAAGGAAAGTTAATTCTCAGCTCCCCAGAAGTCATCTATACTTAGTTCCAGGAACATAAGCTTCATGTGGGCAAAGGCTAATGATAAAGTTAAGACATTTCCCAGACTAAAAGTAAGGGCCACAGACCATATGCCAATAAAACTGAGAAAGAGTGAAAAAAACTGAGAAACTTTGAAAGACAGGCTTTTAAACCTATTTCTATAAAGTCTATATAGTCTTCTTTTAGGAACTTGCCTCAAAAAAATTAAGCGTAGTTTTGTTTCCTTTGCTAGATGTAAGAGAAATGAATACTTTTTTTTTTTAGTCAAGTAATTAAAAATGTTTGTCTTTTTCAGTGTTATTTGCCAGGTTATAGTGCCCAAGAATCTATTACGAATCAGAAAATGATCAATAGCAACAGTAACACTAAGGTTCACAGTTGTGTCTTAGGATAGAAATCAGTCTTCATATACAAGAAAGAGATGTCAAGACAATTCTCCTCCCTAACAGTGGAATAAATATATCAATAAGATAAAAGCATTGTAAAAGAATAAATTCAGTCTAACAACCATGCAATTGATTATTAAAGTACTACAGTGAATGTAGAATTTGGAAAATTGTAAAGCTAACTGGCTCCCATAAACTGCCTATAAATGACTTTAAATCATATGGCTCTCTTCAATATTAGTAGAAGATACTTCTCGATGGCCAGTTAAAATAATATATGTGTCCCATGAATTGTAACCTAAATGTTCCTGTTTGGTTTGCACTGGTTCTAAAAAGAACAAGCAAGAAGTTACTCACAGGAAGACACCAAAGGAGGATAATTAAGTCCCTCTACAATAAATATGTAACATTTAAAATAAATGAGAGATTAAACTAGAAAGCATATTAAGCCAAATCAAAACTCAAAACACAAAAGATTGCAATCTTTATTCTTCATTGTGCAATGCAGCACAATTGTTGAGAACTACTGGAATTGGGATAGCACATACGAAGTTCCATAAATGTAAGGTTTGGTTTGTGATAAAAAGATAAAATGTACAGAACACATTGCATAGATGATTGACAGATAACAGCAAAGCTGAAATTCCTAACTATTAAACCATGATGGGACAAAAGTATCTCACAATGCTTGGACTAGTCATTCATACTTTCCTCAAGCAATGCTCATGGTAATTTGTAGTGTTTGCAAAAACATGATAATGACCACACTACAGTGTAACAGCATTAAGTTTGTATGACTATCAATGACTACATCAAGAGGCCAGGTGACTGGTATAGAAGGGCCAAAAAGAGGCATTACCTGGGTCTCATCTGTTTGTTCCAGGAAGCATGCTGATAGGTTAGGCTTGTACCATAAAACACAAATGTGTAGAAGTAGTAGTACCACTTGGGTTCTAGGGTATAAAGCAGGGAAATCTATCTCCAAGTCCAAGAAACATTCTAAAAGGATATTAACTGCAATAGAAACGAATGAGAAGTATTACGCTTACTTACTAGTACATACATAAACCAGGGAATATCTAGGCAGGCCAAAGGATTACAGATCACCTGGTATCAAAGTGCAACAGAAACTGCATAGAATTCAGCAACATTATGTCACTTAAGAAAAAGTAAACGTCATTTTGGAATGTATTAAGACTGATTTCATATTTAGCTGGTTTCTGCTCTGACCTGGCAATAGTCTTACCTTGGGCTATCCTCATTATGTCCAGCTCTAGGGATTCTTACTGTAGAGGGGACCTAGCTCATGCAGGTGATCTTGAACGCCCTTCTACATGCAGTGTAGACCATGAGCAATTTTGAAAACTGACTGAAGAAGTGCTCATCCTTAAAGTGTGCATACTATGAAGTTACAAATGTTATACTTTAGATGATTGGTGCAGGAACACGCACAGAGCTACACACTCTTCTCAGCTGAATGCCATGGATAGTGATAGACACCCCCAAAAAACAGCCCCCTGCCATGCAGCGATTCCCCATACTACTTGTGTTTCAGGTGTCATTGACTGATTGTACCCTGAGTAGATGAACGGAGAAGCCACCATAGAGTCACAGTTTTTCCCATATAAGTCATAGAATCATAGAATCATAGAAT
>NW_009951318.1:0-3177 GCF_000696875.1 Nestor notabilis | reverse complement strand
GCTGGTGCTGACAGCGCATGGGCGCCTGCACGTGGTGCAGTTTCATACCTGTTTTCTGTTCTACATTCAGTTCGTAGATTAAAGTCACCTCAGCTACACGGCTTCACAGAGGCGTTTACCAGACACTGTCTTCTACTGTCTATTTAAGAGCTGGTACCACAGGCCTGCAGGTATGAAATACTGGATGAAGATGTTATGTACAGGTCTTCTTTTTGAGCCTGTTCCCTCCTTAGTCTCCTGAATATAAACAGGAAATTTTTTATCTTCTGAGACTTTGAAAATCAGCTGGATCAAGGTACTGCATAACGAAACCTGTGCTGAAGTTGTGGTGTGTGCCAGTGAACTTTGTTAGCTTTGTACATGCTTGTTGCTGGTGGGGCCAGTAATGGTTAGACTTACCGCAATACAAATATTTCTCCACTTGTCACATGTTCAGTAAGAATGTATGCCTCCAAAATGTAATGGCTTATTCCCTCTCCCCCCCCATAATTTTTACAGCATATACTTGGGAGAACTATTTTTATATACTTCCCTGGTAAAGAATGTGGCATGCTTCTAGCTCAAGACGTTGGTAGGTACATACATAACCCGCTTAAACCTTGTTAACAAGAATAATAACAATAAGTTTGGGGCTATTTCGAAAAAATAATGCAGTGAAAAGCAGTATTAGGCTTTCTGCATAACCAAAAGGGACTTTTGTAAAGATGGAGGCAGGATTTTTTTCTAAATAAACTATTTTTCTGAATGAAGCATCACAATCTCTCGTCAGGCTTTCTAGGTCAAGTGCAGACCTCCACAGTTAAGCCTGACTGCTAATTGAAAACATAAATAACAATAGTGCCAAGTTTACAAATTATTTCATACTACTGACAAAACATTGCACTGATAAAATTCGCATGTGGGCAAACAGACTACTAAAGAAGGTGGTAGAGAACAGGTATTATTCTTTGTTCTTGGGACAAAAGTCTTCCACGGTCTGGAAATGGCCTGCTCAGAGTTCAAGCTAACTCATCTCCTGCTTCCATACAATCATAGCTTAAGGCTGCAGTTTTCTTTCAAACCACTGTGTTTAATACTAACAATCCTCATACCGTGCAGTACCTGAATTTTTATTATCTGCATACTAATGTAAAGAAATAGACATCCTTAAATAACAGTGTATAGACAGGTTAGTTTTTAAAGTGTTTTTTCATTCACCCTTGGGGTACTGGAGCATGCAGGTACAAACTCTGGTTCTGGTTTACATCTCTAGATGCATCGCTCCAACCCCCATTAATGGCGCTCTCTGAATCATTTCATAAACTGTTTCTTAGTGTCTTGAAGCAGAACAAATAGACATGATTTTCTGCAAAAGTCAAGATCTCCAATATATTTTCCTAAGAATTTGTGCCAACTACTCAGGAACTCAGAATCACATAGCTAGTACAGCTCTGACAGAACTTCAGTCTCTTTGAATACCCATTTGTTCCCTTGCAACTAACATAGTGTACTAACACACTCTATAAAATTTCCATGTTTAGGTCTGATTGACGTCTTTTTCATCACTCTGACAATTTTTAGTTTGCAAGGGTTTTTTTTGGTCATGTCTCCCTTGCCAAAGAAATGCTGGTTAATCTCAAGTAAATCTTATATTTCTTCTCTGCATTTAACCACTGTTGCCTTCTAAACTGAGTCTTCTGGCATGATGAAGGGGGCACTGCTGCTCCAGATACCCAGTTCCTGAATTTTTATTACATAGGACTGTTGTGACTCACAGCTATTTGGGATTGAGCTGTTCTCACTGTTCCTAACTGAAAGCAAGTACTGTCAGCAGAAAACAGTGACCCAGGCTGGAGCTGTTAATTATCTGAACATATCAAAATATCTAGTTTGAACAAAAAGTGCCTCGGTGTCATTTAAAGAAATTGCTGATGCATGCTGTGAGCACGTGCCCTCACTGTTAATATTCCTGTAGATGCTTGTGAAACAGTAAGAATCGTCAATTGTTCATTTATTACAAACACCATGCTTCTGTTGAGGAAGAAAATCAAACAGAGGAATTTTTGTCTTTTCTTACTGCTAAAGAAGGCAGAAATAAAAGGTAGTGGGTTTTTAAGAAATAAGTTGGAAGTCTTCCAGGAAGAACTGGATCTTCTACAGTTTCATCAATTTTTCTAGACAAATCTGTATAAGGTATTCAAAGTAAATTCTCAACCTTTGTTTTTTTTTTAACTGCCCAGCCCTAATTTAATATAATTTGCGTATCCATACCACAGAGCATTTTTTCCTGTAGTTTTGGTAGTGCCTCCTTACCATTACAAAGTGATACAGAATATTAGCTTTACTTTAGAAGTTAAAGCAGTTAACACTGCTCTGGAAGTACATTGGTGTACTCCCCTTGAATTAGTAGATTGAAAGCTGAAGGAAGATAGATCTGGTAGAAGTATTGATAGGGCCTTTTTCTTCCTACAGCACTCTTTCTACAAATTGGCTGGAGTAGAATGGTTTGCCAAACAAGTAAGTTCTGACAAATATCTTGAAAATACATAGATAAAGGTTGGTATATTGTGAGTTCTTGAAAATTAAATGACCTCCCTGCATTTTTCACTTTATATCTCCTGTCAACAACTCACCACTACTTCTGCTCACCTGGACTTTCTGACATATGTCAGACCAGAGGAGTATATCTGTGTCTCTCTGAATGGTGCATACTTGAAGAGTAGCTGATGAGAGTGAGCTTTGATACAGTCAGTATATTAAAATTTTCATAGTAGAGGTATTCAATAAATTAGATGTTGAGAAGGCACCAGCACAGAAATCTGAATGCACAGATTAGATTTTCATATGTACATGAATTACATTATTTTATTGTATTCCTTTTTTAAAAAAAAAAAGATCAAAACTATACTGTAACTCTTCTCCAGTTGTTTCTGTGTCCCAGACCATAGTACTAATTGGCTAAAATCACTTTTGGATCCTCTTAACCCTTTTTTTCATGACAAAAACATCAGATGCTTTCGGAAATTATTGTTTCCATTCCTAGTCACTTTGGTGTTCTTTGTATTCTAGTATTGTTAGGGCTTTAGACTGCCTACACTATATGAATTTAAAAAACTCCTCAACTTTTTATTAAATATAAACAGAATGCTACACCTTCTCTGGACTGCATAGCATAGAATCATAGAATGGTTTGGGTTG